>NW_027507758.1:77357336-77599231 GCF_037356315.1 Lithobates pipiens
TGCCATAAAACTATCCCCCATTTTGTAGATGCTATAACGTTTGCACAAACCAATCACTATATGCTTATTCTTCTGATTTTTTTTTTTTTTACCAAAAATCAGAAGAATACATATTGGCCTAAACTGAGGAAAAAAAATTGTTTATATATTTTTGGGGGATATTTATTATAGCAAAAAGTAAATATTGTGTTTTTTTCAAAATTGTCACTCTTATTTTGTTTATAGTGCAAAAAACCCGCAGAGGTGATCAAATACCACCAAAAGAAAGCTCTATTTGTGGTTTAAAAAACAAAACAAAAAAAAAAAAAAAAAACTAAATTTTGTTTGTGAGCCAAGTCGCACGACCACGCAATTGTCAGTTAAAGTGACGCAGTGCTGAATCGCAAAACATGCTCGGATCTTTGGCCAGCCAAATGGTCTGGGGCTTAAGTGGTTAAACCAGCATCTGCGTGTTCTCAGACCACCTCCTGGGGGGCCTCATCACACTGGACTGTTGTGTGCACCAGTAGGGATGGGAAAAAATTTTGTGTGGGTGCAATGGCACATGACCGTGCAATTGTCATTTAAAGCGACGCAGTGCCGGATCACAAAAAGTGCTCTGGTCAGGAAGGGAGTAAAACCCTCTCCGGGGCTGAAGCGGTTAAAAAAAAAAAAAAATAATAACCTATGACCCAGGTAGTGGTCTTTAGGAAGTCACATGCAGCCTAGTGAACAGGGAAAAGTATTTCTTATAATTAAAAAATTGTGAGCCAGACCCAGGCGGCATCTGAATTTGGATGCGTTTCCCATCCAGGGCTCCAACACAGTTATGGAACTGGGTCTTTCTCCAAAAAACATTTGTGATTTCCTGCCACATGGATGCATCTGGAACAGGCATTGCAGTAGACCAAAGTTCCTCCAATATTGTTTGACATATGTCGTGCACAATTCCTGAAATTGTAGAGATTCCCAACAAAAAGTAGTGGTTTAGGGACGTATACGATAGTCCAGATGCCAGAAAGGGAAGAGTAGAAGAAATGATGAAAGGAATCCTACACTGGAAATAATCAAGCAGAAAGGCTGGCTTACCTCAGGGTAAGTCACTCCTCTGAAGGCACACAATGCCTCATATCCATGTTCACTCTTTCCAGTCGTGGATGCAACTTTTCTAATAAAAATGTGAACGCTGTATCAGTCTATGGATAGATGAAAAAAAACAGACGAACGGTCCACACGTGTGAAAGGGCAGGATGTTTCTGCAGGTCTCCAGCCAGAAGAGCATTGGATTGAATTTTTTTATATATATATATATATATATATATATATCTCTACGTGTATCACACCACTAAACTGCATTAGCAGCCACGGGATGGAACTTCTGCGGCACTTAAAGTGGAAGTCTACCCTAACACTTAAATTCTCCCCTGCAATCATTAATGTGAGCCAAGTTCAGCCTTATGGCTCAAACTGAAAATAATCCCAGTTTTTCTACCCCTTTATGTTGCAGAATCCAGTGCCATCACATGATTAGATTCTACTTCCTTCAGAGACAAAAATCAACCAGTGGGTGTGGTCACTGAAAGCTTGCGATATCACTTCCTGGGAGGGACACTGTTCCCGTGTAGCCAGTGGACATATACAGGATAGGAGGAGCTAATCATAGGTTCCTGCCCAGTGTTCTCTCATTGTACATCCCAATACATGAGAAAATTAAGAAATAAAAAGCCCCATCCACAAGGGGGGGTGGGAGGTGCACATATACAGTATTGTTGTGCACAGGAGAAGAGAGCTGGACGTGCTCTGGGGTCTCAGCTCACCGTCTACAGTGATCATAGCACAGGCAACCACTAAGGCTCCGTTTCCACTAGTGCAACTCGTTGTGTGGCTTTGGATGCAAAGTCACATGACAAGTCACAGCCCATTGATTTCAAATGGCACCTGCTCCCATCTATAGGACTTTGTAAATCAGCGACTTTGAAAAAGGAGCCTTCACTACTTTGATGCAGAGAGAGTAAAGTTGGATCAAAGCTTACAGTTTCTAACAAACAGAACATAGTTCTAAAGCCTCCAGAAGAGAAGGACAACGTTTTGAATTATGGAACTCCAATAAAAAAAGTGTTAAAGCAGGACTAGACTATGTGGAGAAATGGTTTTCCTTTTCTCATAGGTTGGATCTGGCTACACTTGTCTATGGATTCTGAAGAGAAAGAGACATAAAAGGAGTAGCGCTCTGGCGGGATTACTC
Organism: Lithobates pipiens; assembly: GCF_037356315.1. Classification (NCBI taxonomy): domain Eukaryota; kingdom Metazoa; phylum Chordata; class Amphibia; order Anura; family Ranidae; genus Lithobates; species Lithobates pipiens. The sequence continues at coordinate 77,359,561 of NW_027507758.1, forward strand.
AAGGTTCATTTAATCTGGAATTGTGGCGAGTTTGAACACCAGAGGGGTGTGTGACCCACGGGTGGAGCAATCTGGTGGAAGGGTGCACATTCGACAGACAAATATTGATATCACCATCTGTGTCTGGACTCTCCTTTCTCTCTTAAATCACCATCTGATATTCCTATCAAGGGATGATTATTTTGGTTGTTTTATATTTTGAATTTTTTTTTTCAGTCCAGTCATTTTAATTTGACAGGAGCGCCACTAATGATAAAAGCTATTGGAGGATTTGTATATCAGTACTTTGCATTTGTCATAGAGAGAATATTGTGTATTAGAGTAAGCAACCTGAACAATTCTTTTTATTATTATTTTATGTACATTTGTGTTTTTTATGCACCATTACGCTGAGTGAGGAGATTGATACATCTGCTGCACCTAATGTTTTTTTTTTCCTTGGCATAAATTAATAATTATGTTAAAAAAATTAAATTTATTTAGAGAGAAATATATATATATATATATATATATATATATATATATATATATATATATATATATATATAGTGTATTTTTTTAACATAATTATTAATTTATGCCAAGGAGAAAAAAAAATAGGTGAAGCAGATGTATCAATCTCCTCACTCAGCGTAATCGTATGTATGTATGTATGTATGTATGTATGTATGTATGTATGTATGTATGTATGTATGTATGTATATATATATGTGTGTGTGTGTGTGTGTGTGTGTGTGTGTGTGTGTGTGTGTGTGTGTGTGTGTGTGTGTGTGTGTGTGTGTGTGTGTGTGTGTGTGTGTGTGTGTGTGTGTGTGTGTATATATATCTTTGACTGGACTTCAACTGTTTAGTTTTTGACAGGGTTTGAGTATAGTTATTTGAATTATTATTTATTTATTTAAATAAAAGTCATTTCTGTCTGTTGCTTAGTTCTTCCATCAGCATGAATCACTTCTGATAAGTTCTCCTGTGTGTGAAGGGGGGGTGCTCGTTCTCTTTAATCAGCTCTCCGAGCTCTTCCTCACTGACCTCTGCAGCATGGGGGTTCAGAAAAAAGGGGGTGAAGAGGTGAAGTCACAGACAAGCTTTGTATTTCAGCACTTTGAACAAATGTAGACAAGATTGTAGATAAACAGGTACAAACTTATGTAGGAGGATTTGTTTCATGTTTGTTTGATCCATTATCTGAGCCCAGTCACTTTACGGTATAGCTAAGGGTTTAAAACTGCTTGTTAAAAATAAAAGTACAGGTAAATAACATTTTGTGACACGTCAGGAATTTATTCATACAGTCAAGATACCACCAAAAATCACCATAGACAGCAACTGTTTTGCCATGAGGACTTCACTCACCATTTCAAGGTTTTCTTCAGCAGCTTTGCTAAACGCCTCCATGCTACCACACTGTCCTTCCAACCCAAGTGATCCAGGAGGTCAAACAGAACATGCAGTGCAAGCTGGTGATGTTCATCTGACCCTGCCAAAATAAAACAAACAAGCTCAGGTGTTAACAGAAAAAGTTGTGCCTTTGAGCAAAGAATGATTTACATTATGCAGTCTGTCACAAACACTACAGTTGTTATTTTTCAGTCTCATAAAATTTTTATTTTTTTTATAGTCCTGGTTTAAATGAAAACCTGACTCTACCTTCAGTAGGAAATTAGGATGAGGCCACAATACAACCTTATCCTTATGAATAATCAAATATGGCTCTTTACAAGAAAGAGCAGCTAACTCAGATACTCTTCTTGCAGAAGATATGGCAACCAAGAAAATTATTTTGTCAAGAGGACCAAGGGAATAACTTGAATAGGCTCAAAAGGCTGTTTTTGTAAAGCCAAAAGGACTAAAATTTAAGTCCCAAGGGTTCAGGGGTGACCTAACTGGGGGATTAATCCGCGTTACCCCATGAAGAAAGTTACGAACCAGAGAATGTGAAGCAAGTGGCCGTTGAAAAAAATATCGATAAGGCCGACACCTGGGCCTTGATAGTATTCAAGGCCAGCTTCATTTCTAATCCCATCCTATCTGTGACGGAACGTTCCCCACACTCCGATTGAGTGCTTCCGTCTATATCCCGCTTCCTAAGTCCTGTAATACAAGTCCAATGGATCTGCCTATAGGAAACCCCAAGAACTAGACGACACCAGTCTTGGAGGACATCAGGAATGACCTTTATTTGAGATCTCACAAAAATATATACAGCAGGGTGACTAAAACCTAACCTAATTAGCCTGAGCTAATTATATAATTATAAGACTTTTCGGCTCCTAGCTCACTAACAATTCAATAAACATTACCATAATCATCAACACAGGGTTAATTAGCCCAAACAACAATGTGCCAGACTAGACTCATTTACATTATACAAGCCAACATACAGGTGGCTGGAGTTCATGACATTAGCATCTGACAGTGTGTGTCCCAACAGCATGAGACAACATTATATATACACAGCATTGAATCTGACTAGCACAGATTATAGTGGGGTTCTCATTCACCCTGTGCCCCTTAAAATCCAGGCCCCATAATCGGTCGGCAAGAGGCTCGCATTCAGTCCTCTCAAAAAGCCTGTGTCCTGGCTAGGTCTGTCACACATCTCCCCTTTCGGCAGGAGACTAACACAGGAGGAGACCCCAGACGGGTTGACTCCGAAGTTAGTCAGGGGTTCCAGTCCTAATGCTGGTGTCCACACAGTACCCCAAACAAATTGTCCCAGAGTATTCCTCACCCAGCCAACCTCTGCCTCTCTCAGAGAACATGCCTGATGCTGGGGAGAGGTGTGGACCTCCCCTTCTCCCTGGAGTCCTTTCAGCCACTGGAGAGAAGACAGGGTGGTTGGGCTCAGTCCGCCATGCTGTTGGGCATCTGGGCCGACTGCCCAGAATCCCTGGGGTATACAGGTGGCGACTGAAGTACCATCCACCCTTACAGGAAATCTGTCCTCTGTTTGTTGTGGGCAGAGGCCAGCAGAGCTCTGTTCCAGCAGTTCAGCGGGGTGTAGGAGCTTCTCTACATCATCTGCTCCAGCTAACTGTTGGGGAGAGAGGCTGACTGCCCCAGCTCCCTGGAACTCCGCAGTTGTTGCAGGTGCTGAGCAGAGGTTGGTAGCACTCTGCCCAGTTGCTAGCACTTCTGCTGGTGTTCTGTTAGTGGAGACCACAGGCCCACTGACACCAGATCAAGCTGCAGTTGTGAGGCGACGACTGCATTCTCTCCTTGGATCCTGATCTGCAGCTCATGATAGACTGCCACCTCCTCACCCTGGGCCTCCAGAATTGCTGCAGGTGTGGGGCAGAGGTCTTGGACCCTCTGTCCGGTTGCCAGCACTTCTCCTGGGGGTTTGCTAGGTGGTTGCTCCTCTATAGAAACATCTATTAAATCCCCAGTCTCTGGAATTGCTAAAAGTGTGGGACAGGGGTCTTGGACCCTCTGTTCAGTTACCAGATCTTCAGCTGAAGAAGTTTGTTGCAACTCCATAGATGCTGCTGGCAGAAAATCACATGTCCCTGTCAGTGTTGTGGGAGAAAGGCCGACTACTTCTCTCAAGAAGGCCAAAGCCACTGTTGGTGCTGGGCAGAAGTTAGCAGAACTCTGCCCTGTTGTCAGAACTTCAGGTTTGGGGACGACAATCTCCGGATTTTCCACTGCCGATTCTCTGGCATGCTGCTGAACGTGTTCTAGCAGTTTCCTTTCCTGTATGCCCTTTCCAGATGCTGTTCCTTCCTTAACAAATGGTCCAGATCGGGTTTAAGCGCAGAGACTCCTGCAAGACCAAGCATATTCCCCTTCATCGCCAAACACAAAACGATCTGTAAGGCTCTCCCACAGCAATCCAGGGCCTCCAAAGTCATATCCCTCCGGAGAGCATTCTGTTGTCTCCCCTAAATATCACTGCTCTGCGTGCCATTGCAGAGCCCGATAACGATTGTCCAGCTCGATCTCCTGGTGGACCAGCCTGTCCAACTCAGTCACCCATTGCTCCTGCGGCCGCTCTCCCAGGAATGCCACCCGCAATGCCCGTTAGTCACTGGCCCGTTGCTCTTAGGTTGGAAAGAACTTGCCCTGTTTTATACCAGTGAGCTGGAGGGCTCCAATCCAGAGCTCCACCCAAATCCGCTGCCTGAGCTCCAGGTATTCATTCTCAGACACAGTCCTGGTGTATGCTGAAAGGATGATCCGCAGCAGCCCCGGGAACTCTGATGCCAAGTCCATATATCTGCTGGGGTTACTTAAGTCTGCTATCCTGATCTTGGATCCCAGTGGAGGTTTTGATGTCCCAGACTGCAGGAAGCAACCCACTGCTTGCCACCAATGTGACGGAACATCCTCCACACTCCGATTGAGTGCTTCCATCTATATACCGCTTCCTAAGTCCTGGCCTGGTCCTGATCCTACCCATGACATATTTCCTGGGGTGCCAACACCTGGATCCACAACAGAAAAAATATGCCTTCCAGACTCTATAGTTGATGACCCTGGAAGCTGGCTTCCTGGCATTAATCAAGGTAGATATTACCGAAGGAGACAACCCATGAACCTTTAGAATGCGGATCTCAATAGCCAGACCGTTAAATTTAGCGACTGTAAGGTAGGATGGAATACCGGACCTTGTGTGAGAAGGTCTGGTCGTAATGGCAGAGTCCAAGGGTCTCCTACTGCCATCTTTATGATCTCGGCAAACCAAGATCTTCTGGGCCACCAAAATCGCCTCCTTTTGTTCCTGCTTGATCCTGCGAAGAAGACGCAGAAGAAACAGAACTGGAGGAAATGCACAGATCAGAGAAAACTGATTCCATGGGAAGACTAATGCGTCTGCTCCGCAAGCTAGCGGATCCTTTGTTTGACACAAGTTGTCGACCTTGTTGTTGAAACTGGATGCAAACAGGTCTACGTTCACAGTACCCCATCTCTGACATATTGCTAGGAAGATGTCAGGGTGAAGAGACTATTGTCCCCGAAATAATTGTTGGCGACTCACGTAGTCCGTCTACCAAGGGACATTGTGTTCTGCCCAAGACAGAACATGATTCACCTCTTTTTGGGCTGCACGCCTCCTCTTGCCCCCCTGGTGATTGATGTAAGCCACAGTCGTGGCACTGTCGGACTGAATCCTAATAGGACAGACCCTCAGTCTGACCATCCAGGACTTTAGAGCCAGAAGAACTGCCCGAATCTTCAAAATGTTGATGGGCAACGTCCTTTCCAACTTGAACCACTTCCCCTGGACAGAATCCTCTTCCAGGACTGCTCCCCAGCCTAGAAGACTGGCATCTGTAGTCACCACTTTCCAAGAGACTGGTAGAAACAAACTTTCCCTTTTGAAGGTTGCTGGATATCAACCACCAATTTAGGCTCCGACGTACGTCGGGAGGCAGATGAATTGGAAAATCTAAGGCCTGAACCTTCTTGTTCCAGGCTGACAAGATTGCGTTTTGTAGCATTCTTGAATGGAACTGTGCGTAATGGACGGCCTCGAAGGAGGCCACCATTTTCCCCAATAGTCTCATGCATAACCGAATGGAAGGCTTCTTCTTTGCCTTGATGAGCTGAATTAGCTCTGCAATGGAATTTATTCTTTTCTGGGATCGATACCATACAGAAAAAGGCATTTCTATGACCAGAACCAGGTACTAAAATCTCCTTGATGGTTTTAAAGGAGGATTTTTCTAGGTTGAGAATGCAGCCTAGAGATTCCAGGTAGTTTATTGTTGTGACCAGACTGTGGTTTACCCCTGAAACTGAATGATCTATTAAAAGAAGATCATCTAAGTAGGCTAGGACCGTTATGACCTGAGCCCTTAATCTGGCTAAAGGAGGCGCCAGAATTTGAGAACACCCGTGGTGCTATGGCTAGACCAAATGGCAGGGCCAAACACCGAAAATTATGATTTTCTGCTTCGAATCGCAGAAATTTCTGGTGAGCGGGAAATATTGGCACGTGGAGATATGCATGTTTGATATCGATAGAAGTCAAAAATTCCCCTCCTTGGAGGGTGGCTACAACCGACCGGATTGACTCGCAAGCGAAAGGATCGGATGTTCAAGTGCCAATTCAGATCTCTGAGATTTAGAATAGGTCTTACTTCCCCGTTTGATTTTGGAACCGTAAAGAGGTTTGAATAAAAACCTGTGCCTTGTTCCTCTAAGGGAACTTCTGATATCACGGACTTGGATAATAGATGATCCAGTGCTAGGAGAGCCTTCTTCTCTGGATCCTTGGGAACATTTGACCTTAAAAACCAAGGAGACGGAAACTCTCGGAACTCTAGTTTGTAACCTAGAGAAACGGCATAAGCCACCCATCTGTCTTGACATTGTTCCTGCCAGATCCTTGAGAATTGCAGGAGCCTTCCCCTGACCCGAGCGAGTGGGGGCGCCTTTTCATAAAGAGGCTTTAGTACTCTATTTTGTAGCACAATAATGAAAGATACCATGTCCAAAATTGTGCTTATCCGCTGCACCCCTGCCACAATGGGATGTGTTAAGGATGTAACTGTCCCATATAAAATCATCAATATCCCCCTAATGGCAAAGTAAGTTAACAGGTGGCTATATCAAATGGGTGTTAATGATATCTCTCTTGTGCTGCAATTAGTTGCAGTAACTAGTTTGAGCAAAAACACTCAGACACTCGCTTCCCATCAGCTCAAATATGCAGAAAAAAAACAAAAACAAAAAACACATTTCTCATTAATTTACCGGCTGCAATTTAATGGGCTTTCATAGATATTTAGGATGATTCCTGCTATATCCCACACACTGTAGTGAATGGATATATAGTCACTAATAAAAAAAAGGTAAATAATTCACAGCGCCACTTTTTAGGAGACCACCTTCATGCACCACCTTGTAATTTGCACCTCCTTAGACATGCTGCAACACTGACCCTTCATTGCTCATCAAATCAACACACCACAGAGCAACTCCATAAAAAGTCAGATACAACATTGCTTTAAGCTGTGCACCTGTGGTTCTGCAGCGGGCACACAAGCAAAAGTCAACAGAGAGCTGCAGCACTGGTGCAATCATGAAAAGCCAGCCACATGCAAAGGATTTTGTTTAATGAAAGGAGACACTGACTCCTGCATCATCAACTGTCATCTCATCATAGTAAACACTGATAATGAAAAGCAGGTAGACACTAGAGAGAAAGGTAAAGTTTGAAAGAAAATGATCTGGGCATAATGCCAGCAGCTTTGAGTTTATACAGCTGTAAGTATGGTGGATAGAATGATACAACTACTAGCACATAGAATACATCTGTGTACAACTTACACCACCTGCTGGAAAGTTGTTATATTACATTTGAACAAAAAGCTAAAACGACTTAAAGTGCAGTTCCACCCAAAAGTGGAACTTCTGCTTTAAGCACTCCTCGTCCCCTTTGCCATCTTCCTGTCCCACTTCTTACTTCAGCATTAGTAAATAGGTAGGCGATAGGAGATAGAGAGAGAACACAGGAAAAATCATTGTGCTGGGGGGGGGGGGGGGGGGGGGGGGGGAGTACCTCGCTGTGCCACTGCCAACAGAGAGGGACCAAGGTTGGGGGCAGGCAACATCATGTTTTGTCACACCAGGTGACATCAGCCCAAGTGAGGCCACTGCCCCCTGTGTATATTTGGACTTTATTTAATATGCTTCTCCTTGGATGGGACACCTGAGGCTGCCAAGCTGGCATGATGGAGTTGCATTGTGGAAATGGATGAGGACTGTGGGTGGAGATGAGTTTCATTGTAGAGAGCCTCTTCACTATGTAATTCTCGTCCTCACCCAGAGTCATCCTCATGCATTTTCACAATGCAACTCCATCTTAATCCCCAACCAGCATCACCCATACCTCCCTCCACAATGCATCTCCATCCACGCCCAGCATCACCCATTCCTCTCCGGGATGTTGGCCATGGATGGGAATAAAGGTATGGTGCTTTAGTCAGTCGAGAGGTGTTGTATTGATTGATTCATGCAATCACACCACGCAAAGGACTCAGTGGGCGGGCCCTGGGCAAATTATATATATATATATATATATATATATATATATATATATATATATATATATATACACATACACACACACATATATACACACACACACACACACACACACACACACGCACACACTTTAAAATTAAAGCAAAAGCGCACAAGCACAGAGAAAAATGGTACAGCACATAACTCACCGGAATTTCTTAGAAGCCTACTGAACTCCAGCATAAGCTTGTGTGATGGGACCAGGGCATGCAAAATCTGGGAAAATAAAAGACATTGGTTAAAATCAAACATTTTGCATTGCCTCTCCCAGGAAGTTAAACCCATTGATGCCAAGGGGCCACTGAATTCTGGATGCCAAGGCCAAATTTTATGTCAGTTAACTTGACTATACATTGGTGAAAACACCACATCCCTGGCAGAGGGGTACTCTATACACTGCAAGGGTTAAATGCTTGGTTTAGCCCAAAGCACCAGTGAAAGAAATAGGAATTTTGATGTACCTGTAAATTCCATGCCTTGGAGTACAGTACAGAAATTGATTCTTAGACCATTAGTTATATGCTGCTGTGATGGACCACCAGCTGCTACCTTCAGGTGTTTGGAAAGCTTTGATGGGACCATCCTCCAGTGTACTTGTATAACCCTTCCCACTCCATTAGGCTTCGGTATCTTAGCAAGCAGTAAGGAGATTAGAGAGGAAAAAAAAAAAATAAAAAAAAATAAAGGGTGGCGACGGGGGAGGAACCTGTGTCCTGTATTGTACTCAAAGATATAGAATTTACAGGTATGGCATAATTTCTCATCTGAAATTACATATACAGTACAGGACACAAATTGATTCTTTGGTCACAAGAGATCCTGAAGCAATATGGTACCTTGTAAAAGTATGCATACCCCCTTGAAATTTTCCAAACTTTACTGGGATTTTAGTGGAAGAAAAACAAATAAAAAAATAAAAATGGTTTAACATTTTAAACAAATAAATATCTGAAAATGAGGTGTGCATTTATATTCAGCCTCCTTTACTCTGATACCCCTAAAAACCTAGTAGAACCAATTGCCTTCAGAAGTCACCTAATTAGTAAAGAGTCCACCTGTGTGCAATTTACAGGCAGTCCCTAAATTACGAACAGGTTAAGGACTGCCAGTTTGTTCTTAAGTCAGAAATGTATGCAAGTCAGAAGCACATGCACAGAACGGCAAAGACAGTTTTCCGATGTCCTGTCAAGTAGCCGCGCATGCGTGCACATTCTCTGGAGGTGCCCGTCGTCAAAAAGTGGCCACTCATGCACAGAATGTCACACCGCCTCCTGTTCCTAAGTAGAAGCCATTTGCAAGTCAGAGGTTCGGAATTTGGGGACTGCCTGTAATCTCAGTATAAATACAAACTGTGAAGCCCTCAGAGCTTTGTCAGACAACAACCTTAGTGAACAAACAGCATCCTGAATGCCAAGGAACACACCAGACAGGTCAGGGATAAAGTTGTGGAGACATTTGAAGCAGGGTTAGATATAACATGGCCGTCCACCTAAACTGTCAGGCCGGGCAAGGAGAGCATTAATCAGAGAAGCAGCCAAGAGGCCCATGGTAAGTCTGGGGGAGCTGCAGAGACCCACAGCTCAGGTGGGAGAATCTGTCCACAGGACAACTATTAGTTGTGCTCTCCACAAATCTGACCTTTATGGAAGAGTGGCAAGAAGAAAGCCATAAGAAGTCCAGTTTTCAGTTTGTGAGAAGCCATGTGGGGGACACAGCAAATGTGAAAAACAAAGAATATGTTGTGCTGTCTCTTTAAATGGTGAACAGCAGCCAGCACAGCAAATGAACAATTGCAAACAACGTGACATAAAAGTGCAGCGCTAATGTGCAAAATTAGAATGAGAAAAAAATTAAATATTGTGTACTGAACAATGAAAAGAGCTTGAATAATAAAGACAATGCTTATGAAAAAACCCTTAAAAAAAAAAAAAAAGGGACATGACACCCAGTACATAAAGCAACGGTGAAAATATATTGTGTACAAAAAAGTGAACATGATCGCCACAGAGAAGAAAGTCAAACATGTGAAAGGAATCCAAGTTCATAAATGAATTGTCATGGCATCATTGCAACTTCAGAAAAGGAGAGATTATAGACAGAGAGGTTGAAAGTAGATAGTACACCACCAATTATTTGAAGGCTTACCGGAGAGCTTGAACACCTAATGAGTCAATCGAGCTTATGGTGTAACACACCAAAAATTACAGGTATCCATATAAACGACCTCTGGCTGGGAGTCAGATATTCCTATGATCTTTCCAATGTCGCTCCGGATTAGTAACCCCCAAAATGGTTAGACGAGGAGCAGGATGAATATACTCTCCCGTGTGGTATGGTTAAAAAAGGGGGGGAAAAAAATAAAAATAAAATAAAAATAATTATAGTATTTTATTAAAGTGGAGGGAAGGGAAGAAGTACATTAACATTCTTAAGAAAAAAAAAAAAAAAATATATAATATATATATATATTTTTTATTTTTTTTATTTTTAGTCACCAGAAACCCCTGTTGCTAGGCAGTCTTCCTAATCCGACTCTTCTTATTCCACGGCTCTGTTTCTTCAATTCTTCCTCCTCGGCGAGCAGCTCCGTTGTCTTCTGGGACATGTGTGTCCCGGGAAACAACGGGGCCATTCACAAAGCGCCGCACGGCTCGCGCAAGCGTAGTAGGAAACGGCAAGGCTCCACTGCCCGTTTCCCTTAGTTAGGATGGCGGCGCCAGCAGCCGATCCGATGAGCAGGGCGGCCAACATAGCAGGCTCACTGGACAGGTAAGTGTCCTTAGTAAAAGTCAGCAGCTACAGTGTTTGTAAAAAACAAAAAACAAAAAAAAAGTCCGGAACACCCCTTTAAGTAAAAAGGAACACTCACATTTGTGGAGATAAAAAAGCGCTTTGGTATGTGACGCAATGGCATCAGCAGAGCCCGTCACAATGCATTTCATCTAATGAGAAATCATCTGGGGTGCTGGTCCGCTGCTGTCATTAAAAAGTTTAAATACAGTAGTGTGTCCCCCATGACGAGATACAGACCTGTGGCGTTTCCTCATTGGCAAGTGTGTGTAATCATGCTTACTTCCAGTCCCGGCCAAAATGGCATGGAAGCGTGCAGGTCAAGCCTCATTCTGAGAGAATGGATAGCGGAATTGGTGTCAACCCGTACAGTCCAAAGCCCGCCCACGGGGTAAAAGACAATGTAGACAACGCTCAACATCTTGTCAAACCAAGGTTCACTATCAGATGCTGAGAAGGAGGGCCAAGCCTCAGTTTCAAAGACAAGCTTAACCTCATGTGGGGCGATGAAGACAGGAAACTGACCCACCCCCATATGAACTGGGAGCCGTCAATGGGTTGTCCCTGTGACACCAACCTCAAACACCAAGGATAAAGCATAGCCTCTATAGAAACCCATGTCAGCGGAGGCCGTATCAACAACATCATTATTATTATTATAATAATAAAAAAAAAAAATACAAATAGGGGAATATTGAAAAATAGGTCAGTGTATTCATTTGACAAACGCCGCAGAGCTGACACTCCATCTGGGATCAAGAGTATAAAGACGTATTATAACAATAAAAATACATAAAAAAAATAAAAATAAAAAAAAAAGTACATAAAAAGTTATTATATTCTTTGTAGCCATAACAGCCCAAGGTTATTTTTAGGGGTGTCTATACAAAGTAAAATTGCCCCCAATATTATCATCAATTCACCCAACCAACCTTTTTTTTTTTTTTTCACAATTTAGTGGGGTATTACTCATGCAAAAAGTGTGGCGTTTTTCAACATAACAAAGGAGATAGACTTAAAAAGTATGGAGTTCAAATCAAAATGTTAACAATCGTGTGTACCATATCAAACAATTCTGTACATGTGCCACCAGGCATGTTGTCTACTTGATGACCTGCCCTTGTGGCAAACAGTACGTTGGTCGAACGATTTGTACATTCACAATCCGAGTAAATGAACATATTGACAAAATTAAAATTGGAGACACCAAGCATAGTGTACCTAGGCATTATATACAATACCATAATCGCTACCATAAAGGCAATGAGTTTCTCATTGATAGCCCCTCCTCTCCAAGGGGGATATACCCATCACTAGAAGAGTCTCACGTCTTGAGACATACTGGATTTTTGAGTTAAAGTCCCACTCTTCATTCGGTATGAATATAGAGTGGGACATTAATGCCTTCATTAACAGAGCCTAGATTAACTAGATTTTGTGTAGGTCGTTTTTGGGCGCATACACATATGCTCGTCTGATATATAACTTTTTATATACTTTATTGCTATAATACATCTGTATATTATTGACCCCAGATCGAGTGTCAGCTCTGCGGTGCGTGGCAAATTAATACACTGACCTATTTTTCAATATTCCCCTATTTGTGTTCTCTCATTTCTGTTTTTATTTACAGTCATTTTAATATAATATTTGGTCATTGTTACTGTGACGTTGAACCAGCACAACGTAATGCTGTCGATACGGGCTCCACCAACATGGGTTTCCATAGAGGGTATGCCTACGTTTATCCTTAGTGTTTGAGGTTGGTGTCACAGGGAAGGCCCATTGAAAGCTCCCAGTTCATATGGGGGTGGGTCTGTTCACTGTCATCATCGCCCCACGAGGTTAAGCTAGTCTTTGAAAGTGAGGCTTGGCACTCCTCAGCAACTCATAACGAGGTTTGGTTTGACAAGGCAGTGGGCATTGCTCACATTGTCTTTCACCCCGAGGGAGGTGTTTGAACTGTACGTGATGATACCATTTCCGCCGCGTCTTCAAGCCATACATTCTCTCAGAATGAGGCTGGAACCGCACGCTCCCGTGCCATTTTGGCCAGGACAGGAAGTAAGCACGGATAGACACAATTGCCAATGAGGAACCACCATCGGTCTGTATCTCCTTATGGGGGGACACACTACTGTATTTAAAAGGCAATGACGGCAGCAGACCGGCACCCCAGATGAGGTCTCAGACTAAACGCGTCAATGTGGGCTCTGCTGATGCCATTGTGTCACATTTTACCAAAGCGCTTTTTTTATCTTCACAAATGTGAGTGTTCCTTTTACTTAATAAAAAAACTCCTTTTTCTTAAAATGAAATTATACTAAGCGGCCCTCTATCTTTTTCCTTTTTAAGAGAGAGGAAAGAGTATATTCATCCTGCTCCTCATCTAACCATGTTGGGGGTTACTAATTTGGAGAGCCATTGGAAAGATCATAGGAATATCTGACTCCCAACTAGAGGTTGTTTATATGGATGCCTGCAATTTTTGGTGTTACACCATACGCTGGATTGAGTCATTAGGCGTATGCCTGTCTAAGTCCAAGCCTTCAAATAATTGGTGGTGAACTACTTGCAACCTCATCTCTATCTTCTTTTTGAAGTCACAGTGATGCCATGACAATTCATTTATGGACTTGGATTCCCTTCATGTTTGACTCTCTTCTCTGTGGATATTACATTCACTTTTTTTGTACACAATACATTTGCACCATAGCTTTATGCACTGTGTGTCATGTCCCTTTAAGGTTTTTTTCATAACCAGTCTTTATTATGCAAGTTATTTTCATTGTTCATTACACAATATTCAATTTTAGTTCATTCCAATATTGCACATTAGCGTGACACAGCAAACGTGGAATAAGGTGCTATAGTCAGATGAGACAAAAATACAACTTTTGGGCCTAAAAGCTAAACACTATGTGTGGCGGAAAACTAACACTGCACATCACCTTGAACATACCATTTCCACCGTGAAACATGGTGGTGGCAGCATCATGCTGTGGGGATGCTTTTCTTCAGCAGAGACAGGGGACCTGGTCAGAGCTGATGGGAAGATGGATGGAGCCAAATACAGGGCAATCTTAGAAGAAAACCTGTTAATCTGCAAAAGACTTGAGACTGGGGTGGAGGTGCACCTTCCAGCAGGACAACGACCCTAAACATACAGCCAGAGTTACACTGCAATGGATTAGATCAAAGCATTGTCATGTGTTAGAATGGCCCAGTCAAAGTCCAGACCTTAATCCAATTGAGCGTCTGTAGCAAGATTTGAACATTTCTGTTCAGACGATCTTCATCCAATCTGAGAGTTTGAGCTATTTTGCAAAGTAGAATGGGCAAAAATTTCACTCTAGATGTGCAAAGCTGGTAGAGACATCCCCAAAAAGACTTGCATCTGTAATTGCAGCAAAAGGTGGTTCTACAAAGTACTGACGCAGAATACACTTTTCAGATATTTTTTAAAAAATTTGCAAAACCATTTATCACTTTACTTCCACTTTAGTTAAGGTTCATGCAGAAAGTATTCACAGCGCTTCACTTTTTCCACATTTTGTTATGTTACAGCCTCTTTGGAAAATGGATTAAACAAAAAAAATAAATAAATAAATAAAATAAAATAAAAAACCTCACATGTACAGTGCCTTGCGAAAGTATTCGGCCCCCTTGAACTTTTCAACCTTTTGCCACATTTCAGGCTTCAAACATAAAGATATAAAATTTTAATTTTTTGTGAAGAATCACCAACAAGTGGGACACAATTGTGAAGTGGAACGAAATCTATTGGATATTTTAAACTTTTTTAGCAAATAAAACACTGAAAAGTGGTGCGTGCAAAATTATTCGGCCCCTTTACTTTCAGTGCAGCAAACTCACTCCAAAAGTTCAGCGAGGATCTCTGAATGATCCAATGTTGTCCTAAATGACTGATGGTGATAAATAGAATCCACCTGTGTGTAATCAAGTCTCTGTATAAATGCACCTGCTCTGTGATAGTCTCAGGGTTCTGTTGAAAGCGCAGAGAGCATCATGAAGACCAAGGAACACACCAGGCAGGTCCGTAATACTGTTGTGGAGAAGTTTAAAGCCAGATTTGGATACAAAAAGATTTCCCAAGCTTTAAACATCCCAAGGAGCACTGTGCAAGCGATCATTTTGAAATGGGAGTATCAGACCACTGCAAATCTACCAAGACCTGGCCGTCCCTCTAAACTTTCAGCTCAGACAAGGAGAAGACTGATCAGAGATGCAGCCAAGAGGCCCATGATCACTCTGGATGAACTTCAGAGAACTACAGCTGAGGTGGGAGAGTCTGCCCATAGGACAACAATCAGTCGTACACTGCACAAATCTGGCCTTTATGGAAGAGTGGCAAGAAGAAAGCCATTTCTCAAAGATATCCATAAAAAGTTTTGTCTAAAGTTTGCCACAAGCTACCTGGGAGACACACCAAACATGTGGAAGAAGGTGCTCTGGTCAGATGAAACTAAAATCGAACTTTTTGCCCACAATGCAAAACTATATGTTTGGCGTAAAAGCAACACAGCTCATCACCCTCAACACACCATCCCCACTGTCAAACATGGTGGTGGCAGCATCATGGTTTGGGCCTGCTTTTCTTCAGCAGGGACAGGGAAGATGGTTAAAATTGAGGGGAAGATGGATGCAGCCAAATACAGGACCATTCTGGATGAAAACTTGTTGGAGTCTGCAAAAGACCTGAAACTGGGACGGAGATTTATCTTCCAACAAGACAATGATCCCAAACATACAGCAAAATCTACAAAGGAATGGTTCACAAATAAACATATCCAGGTGTTAGAATGACCAAGTCAAAGTCCAGACCTGAATCCAATCGAGAATCTGTGGAAAGAGCTGAAAACTGCTGTTCACAAACGCTCTCCATCCAACCTCACTGAGCTCGAGCTGTTTTGCAAGGAAGAATGGGCAAGAATTTCAGTCTCTCGATGTGCAAAACTGATAGAGACATACCCCAAGCGACTTGCAGCTGTAATCGCAGCAAAAGGTGGCCGAATAATTTTGCACGCCCCACTTTATATTTTTTTTTTATTAGTTAAAAAAGTTTCAAAAATCCAAAAGATTTCGTTCCACTTCACAAAAAAAAAAAAAAAAAAAATGTATATCTTTATGTTTGAAGCCTGAAATGTGGCAAAAGGTTGAAAAGTTCAAGGGGGCCGAATACTTTCGCAAGGATATATATATATATATATATATATATATATATATATATATATATATATATATATATATATATATATATATATATATATATATATATATATATAACACACACGCGGAAAGTATTCAGACACCCTTAAATTTTTCACTGTTATATTGCAGCCATTTGCTAAAATCATTCAAGTTAATTTTTTTCCCTCATTAATGTACACACAGCACCCCATATCCATGTTGACACAAAAGCACAGACTTGACATTTTTTGCAGATTTATTATAAAGAAAAGCTGAAATATCACATGGTCCTAAGTATTCAGACCCTTAACTGTGACACTCATATTTAACTCAGGTGCTGTCCATTTCTTCTGATCATCCTTGATGGTTCTACACCTTCATTTGAGTCCAGCTGTGTTTGATTATACCTATGGGACTTGATTAGGAAAGCCACACACCTGTCTATATAAGACCTTAAAGCTCACAGTGCATGTAAGAGCAAATGAGAATCAGGAGGTCAAAAAGGAACTGCCTGAAGAGCTCAGAGACAGAATTGTTGCAAGGCACAGATCTGGCCAAGGTTACAAAAAAATGTCTGCTGCACTTAAGGTTCCTAAGAGCACAGTGGCCTCCATAATCCTTAAATGGAAGATGTTTGGGATGACCAGAACCCTTCCTAGAGCCGGCCGTCTGGCCAAACTGAGCTATCGGGGGAGAAGAGCCTTGGTGAGAGAGGTAAAGAAGAACCCAAAGATCATGGTGGCTGAACTCCAGAGATGCAGTCGGGAGATGGGAGAAAGTTGTAGAAAGTCAACCATCACTGCACCCCTCCACCAGTCGGGGCTTTATGGCAGAGTGGCCCGACGGAAGTCTCCTCAGTGTAAGACACATGAAAGCCTGCATGGAGTTTTTTTAGCAAACATCTGAAGGACTCCAAGATGTTGAAAAATAAGATTCTGTGGTCTGATGAGACCAAGATAGAACTTTTTAGTCTTAATTCTATGCAATATGTGTGGAGAAAACCAGGCACTGCTCATCACCTGACCAATACAGTCCCAACAGTGAAGCATGGTGGTGGCAGCATCATGCTGTGGGGGTGTTTTTCAGCTGCAGGGACAGGACAACTGGTGGCAATCGAGGGAAAGATGAAGTACAGGGATATCCTGGACGAAAACCTTCTCCAGAGTGCTCGGGACCTCAGACTGGGCCGAAGGTTTACCTTCCAACAAGACAATGACCCTAAGCACAAAGCTAAAATAACAAAGGAGTGGCTTCACAACAACTCCGTGACTGTTCTTGAATTGTCCAGACAGAGCCCTGACTTAAACCCAATTGAGCACCTCTGGAGAGACCTAAAAATGGTTGTCCACCAATGTTTACCATCCAACCTGACAGAACTGGAGAGGATCTACAAGGAGGAATGGCAGAGGAGCCCCAAATCCAGGTGTGAAAAACTTGTTGCGTCTTTCCCAGAAAGACTCATGGTTGTATTAGATCAAAGCGGTGCTTCTACTAAATACTGAGCAAAGGGTCTGAATACTTAGGACCATGTGATAGTTCAGTTTTACTTTTTTAATAAATCTGTAAAAAATGTCAACAATTCTGTGTTTTTCTGTCAATATGGGGTGCTGTATGTACATTGATGAGGAAAAAAAATGAATTTAAATGATTTTAGCAAATGGCTGCAATATAACAAAGAGTGAAAAATTTAAGGGGGTCTGAATACTTTCCATCCCCAGCTGGCATCTACATCCACAGAGGAGGATATGGGAGCTGACTACTTATTGATACTGTTAATGTTTTAATGCAAGGTCCCTGAAGATATTTATAAGTGTTCCTATTGAAGAATGAATAGCAAAATATAGCGTCTCTACTTTTGACCTGGCCATAGTGCGATGCATCTTATGCTTACTTGTGTGAAACACTGAGGTATGCTGCAATCTGTATATTATGAACGCTTATTTCTTTTGTAAGGCTGTATTTTGTCTAACATGGAGCTTATGTTGTGCTCCAAAGCGCTCAGCACACATTGGAGGAGATAGAAGAAGAAAATTTATATATAAGAAAGCTGCAGAGAACAGCCGAGTGTGGCCGAAAATAGCTGAGAACGGCCCGAAAGCCACCGAGATACACAGGACATTCACTCTGTATCTCAGCAGCGCCATTTTTAAATGGCAAAGACACAGACAAGGCTGCAAATTACCGACATGGCTAAATGCAAGGCTCCTAAACTTAGGGTGCGTGTTATACGCTGGCGAGTGTTATACGCCAATAAATACAGCATTAAAAAAAAAAACTGCTGAGGTCACAGTTACACACAATTAAACATATCTATACTCACTTTTAATACTCTTATAAGTGCTTCATCGGAATCACCTCTCCTCTTCTTGAACTCATACAGGTATACATGGGCATTGGGGTTCGCTGGGTTCTTGTTGTTATAGGCATATTCTATCAAAACCTGTTCAGCCTCTTCTTCATTCCCCGAGGATTCCAGGAGCTGAAACAAGGCATACAATGGATGCAAGTGCAAAAAATTTTATAAAAAATATTTCTTAAAAAAAAAAAAAAAAAAAAAAGGAAGGACCAAAGATCACATACAGTAACATTAGTTCATGCCAATTAGCTCCGGTAGTGCAAGTGCCATAATGCCATTTAACTGCCTCCCCTCCCTAACCTGAAGTGGCCTTTCTACACCAAAAAAAATATTATTATAATTATTATTAAGTTTGCGATGTAAAAATCATTAAAAAAAATAAAAAAAATAAAAACACACACACACACACACACACACACACACACACACACACACACACACACACACACACACACACACCAAATTCCATCTTAACTAGTCCCAATGGTTCCCAAACATAAAAAGAGAGGTTCGGCACTTCTTTGAAAATCGCAGGAGGATTTTTTTTACTTCTGTACAAAAAAAAAAAAATCAAAATCATCTGGGCAACCAGGGAAAATTTTGCCTTATGAGGGGGCAAAGACAGTTGAATCGGTTTCTTAGATTAAAATATCCCTGTATAATGCACAATACAAAATAATTTCTTCAATATTTAAGAGGTGACTACCAAATACATGAAAGACATGCAGATTTTAAAACTAAAAACCAACAAAGATTTGAGCAAATTGTTGCACCACTTTTATAGAAGTTTGGTTCCAGAAGTACAGATTCAGAGTAGGTGAACTGTAAAACCAGAGTGCACTATTCCACCAATGTAAAATGCACAGACTGTGCAAGAATAGCAACAGCCAGGACCCATTTAGCAGAGAGGCAACCTGGAACCTTTGATTGTACAGCACATTGGGGTTTATCTACTAAAGCTGGAGTGCGCAAAATTAGGCTCACTTCTGCATAGAAACCAAACAGTGTCTAACCCCAGCTTGTTCAATTAAACTTTGACAATAAAACCTAGAAGCTGCTTGATTTCTATGCAGACTTGAGCCCAATCTTGCACTTACTGGCTTTAGTAAATCAACCCCCATGTGTTAATGAAAGTCAATTATTATGTGTGAACAGTTGTACACCACTTACTGAACACACTGCCTCCCTAGTCCATGGCAATATAGGTTACATTAAACTGCAGCCCTGTAAAAATATAAAAAATAAAAATAAACCCACACCACATTATTACAATGATCAGCCTTAAAAAAAACATCTGTTTGTCATTGCTTGGCAGTTTAGGTCTCTGCTGTGCACACCTGCCCTCTTAAGAGGAAATTAAGCATAGAAGGCTGCCCATCTCTGATTTCTGCGCATGACAGTGTGGCGACTCCGATG
Source organism: Lithobates pipiens (assembly GCF_037356315.1). Lineage (NCBI taxonomy): Eukaryota > Metazoa > Chordata > Amphibia > Anura > Ranidae > Lithobates > Lithobates pipiens. The sequence continues at coordinate 77,379,368 of NW_027507758.1, forward strand.
TCAAAGTACACGGATCAGCACCGCAGCTAATTGGCACCAAAGGTACCAATTGAACACAGTTTCCCACAATTCCGTTCAAAAGGAGATCCCTGACTCCTCTCAACCAGGAAAGGCCATAAAATGGATAGAAATTGGCCTGGTCCCTGCTGAACCAGACAAATTCCAGTCCATCTATAGCCAAACTTTAGTTTTGCCACACTTATCTTGCCTCATCAGCTTGTTACCTGTTATCGTCAGTCCTTGATGTTTACGGGGAACCTGTGTTTTCTTAGGCCTGACCTGACTATCAGTTGTCTGGCTTGGCCATTTCCTTTTGTTTCACGACTATCTGTCTGAGGACTTACACCCTCGTCTGTTCTGCCTGGCGTTGGCTGTTGCCCCTGGCAACTTTGTGACAGTTGCCGATACAAAACACTGGATTCTTACCTTCATTAAAGTGATCAGTTTAGAGAACTTACATTCACAAAGTTGAGTATGAAGGGGTCCCAAACTCCAGGAAATTGGAGGATTTCTTGGAAGGTGATGCTGGCCTGTCTGAAGAATCCACTCATATCCTTAATGGCAGATGCCTGAGAATTTAAATCCATCTCTATGGAAAAAATAAAATTTCCTTCATTTGTAAAAAAAAAAAAAAAAAAAAAAAATGTAATATTTATATATATATATATATATATATATATATATATATATATATATATATATATATATATATATATATATATATATATATATATATATATACACACACACATACACACACACAAAAACAGGGCTATCAATAATATTCATCCCAAGCAAGCAACATTTAAAATATTTTTTTTTGTTTGTGAATCCCAAGAAAAAAAAAAAAAAAAAAAAAAAAAGAAGTATACTCACCTAGGTGGATGCATTTGTCCCCTGCCAACTTGAAGCTAGAGAACTGAACAATTAAATACCACTGATCGCTCAGCACTCCGTCTTCAGGCTGCTCTGCCCCTCCAGGGTTCAGTGTTGTGTTGGGCTATGGAGGAGACTTGAGCACCCTCCACCCCCCAAACGTAAAGCAACAAATATAAAAAAAAAAAAAAGAAAAGAAAAAAAAGTGTGTAGCAGCATTGTGTTTATTGCACAGTCAGGAAGCAGACAAGAAGAAAGTGACAGATTACCACTTTGAGTAACTGCAGCTCTTTTGTTCAGCCATGAATAGTAGTCTAGCACAGCTCTGTACGCTTGCACCAGCTTCAGGAGTTCATTTTGTGAGATGGAAGTCTTGCCAAACCTCCAGCTCTCGGTGGCAGCCAGTGTCCTGTATGCTTCCTCAGTCTGACCATTGCAAAGAAGAGAGTACACCTGCTCCAGGCTTATCTGAAAAAACACAAGCACATTCACCAAATCCCATGCGTGAAACTTTACAACTTCTGCCACATATGTCCTTCCACATCAGATAGACCCATTAACCTTAAAACCCCTAGTTGGACCAGTAGAATTTAGAGATTTGTTTTCATACACACATTAATAAAAAAATAAAATAAAATAATAATATACACATTATATATATATATACCGTATATACTCGAGTATAGGCCGACCCGAATATAAGCCGAGGCCCCCAATTTACCCCCAAAAAAACTGGCAAACTTATTGACTCGTGTATAAGCCGAGGGTGAGACATGCCTGTCCATCCCTGTGTGTGTGTCCGTCCATCCCTGTGTGTCCGTCCATCCCTGTGTGTCCGTCCATCCCTGTGTGTCCGTCCATCCCTGTGTGTCCGTCCATCCATCCCTGTGTGTGTGTGTGTCCATCCATCCATCCATCCCTGTGTGTGTGTGTCTCCATCCATCCATCCCTGTGTGTGTCTCCATCCATCCATCCATCCCTGTGTGTGTCTCCATCCATGTGTGTGTGTGTGTGTGTGTGTGTGTGTGTGTGTGTGTGTGTGTGTGTGTGTGTGTGTGTGTGTCCAGCCTACCTTTGTCCCGAGCCTCCGTCCCGTGCCTTGCCTCCTTGCCTCCGTCCCGTGCCGTGCCTTGCCTCCTTGCATCCGTCCCGTGTCGTGCCTTGCCTTGCCCCCGTCCCGTCCCGTGCCGTGCCGTGCCTTGCCTTGCCTCCGTCCCGTGCCCTCTTCGTCGGCGGCCATTGTAAAATTCAAAAGCTGCGCCGCCGCCTTCGCCTGTGGTAGGCGGAACACTGAATTTCCCAGCAGCCTGTGTTCCGCCTATCACAGACGTCGTATCATCCTCGTCCGTAGTACGAGGATGATACGATGTCCGTGATAGGCGGAACACAGGCTGCTGGGAAATTCAGTGTTCCGCCTATCACAGGCGAAGGCGGAGCCGGGGGCGCGGCTTTTGAATAGAATGGCCGCTGTCTGTCTGCTCGACACGCTGATCGAGCGGGCAGACAGCGATGACTCGAGTATAAGCCGAGGGGGGCACTTTCAGCCTCAAAAAAGAGGCTGAAAATCTCGGCTTATACTCGAGTATATACGGTACACATACACACACACTTCAAGTCAACAGGTAATGGCTTAACTTTCCTAGATAAACTGTCCCACACACCCAATGCATATACAGAGCCCAGTGTGTGTGTGTGTGTGTGTGTGTGTGTGTGTGTGTGTGTGTGTGTGTGTGTGTGTGTGTGTGTGCGCGTGCGCGCGCACGCGCGCGCGCAGATCCGTATGGCACTAGTAGCTTCAGTCCTTTTGAAGAAAAGGTAGCCAGCCACTTTCGTTGGTGCACTTAAACTCTTGGATAGCAGGGCCAAACACCACAACTGTCCCCGATTATCAAGTGAAATAGGCAGGATCCTCCTCAGCAAGGTGAGAGGACAATGATGTCTGTATACAGTGTCCCAGAAATGGATAGCCTCAAACATTATTCCTGTGAAACTACAAGTGTCAGCAAAATGACTACCAACAAGGATGTCTGCATACAGTGTTCAAATAACTCCTTCTGTGGTGCAGTGTCCCTTTTCACTGCAGATGGGCAAAATCACCAAATCCTGTGGTCAAGGCCTAAACAAACGTCCTGCAACAGCAAGCTTTCCTGGTGACCCGACTAGTCACCTCACACTGGAACACATCACTGTCTGTGCAGGTGCACCTCAATATGCACCTGGGATCCCCCTTTCTCAGGCTGGACGTCCCGACTGGCGGTGGAGGCCTGAATCACACGGAAAGATCTGAGAAACACCATCTCACCTTCAGGTCTGGTCTCTTTCACTCCCTCATGGCGACTGACTTGATCTCTTCAGGAATTAAAATGCAATCTTAACCCACACAGAATGCTGGTTTTGGTAGTTTGTCACTATAAAAGGCCATGGGACTGCTCTGTCTTGGAACATATTCCAGAGTCCTTTGCAGCTGCTTTCTGCAGCTTGTTAAAGTCCCTCTGATTGGCTCCTGTAACTGCTCCTATAATTGTCTCTCTTACTCTAATAGGGACACATGGGAGGCTGCAGAGTGAACAGCTGTGTAAGGCAGCTTGCACTCCATTCAGACAGTAAAACAGAAAGAAGGAGGAAGAGGGGGAGGAGGGGGGATAAATTCCCTGCAGACAGCTACAACAGGCACTTCTCTTCCTAACAAAAAGAACCTCTGCCAGCTTGGCTGTGTTAATGCAAGTCTCAGGCTGCAGCAATTGTGGGGTACCCACTAAACATACCCCTGTAAAATGTCAGGTTGTAAAAATAAATAAAATAAATGTGGTTGAATAAGTGCACCCTCTTGTAACTGGGGGAAGTAGCTGTGTTCAGAATTAAGCAATCACATTCAAACTCATGTTAAATAGGAGTCAGTACACCCCTGCCATCATTTAAAGTGCTTCTGATTAACCCCAAATAAAGTTCAGCTATTCTAGTAGGTCTTTCCTGACACTTTCTTAGTCACATCCTACAGCAAAAGCCATGGTCTGCAGAGAGCTTCCAAAACATCAGAGGGATCTCATTGTTAAAACATTTACGCAACCCTTTTTACTTCCATCTACCTACCTAGATTTTAGTTTGTTGTTCAAGTGAGTTGTATAGTTTATAGGTCACAAACATTTTTCATCACAGAAACCTGACATTTGAATATGGGTGTGTAGACTTTTAATATCCAAGTGAGTACACCCCTCACAATTTTTGTAAATATATTTTCTTGTGACAACACTGAAAAAATTACACTTCGCTACAATGTAAAGTAGTGAGTGTACAGCTTGTATAACAGTGTAAATTTGCTGTTCCCTCAAAAATAACTCAACACACAGCCATTAATGTCTAAACCATGGGCAACAAATGTGTACACCACCAAGTGAAAACGTCCAAATTGGTCCCAAAGTGTCAATATTTTGTGTGCCACCATTATTTTCCAGCACTGCCTTAACCCTCTTGGGCATGAAGTTCACCAGAGCTTTACAGGTTGCCACTGGAGTCCTCTTACACTCCTCCATGATGACATTACGGAGCTTCTGGATGTTAGAGACCTACCCTGCCCCACAGATGCTCAATAGAGTTTAGGTCTGGAGACATGCTTGGGGTCGTTATGTTGGAATACTGCCCTGTGGCCCAGTCTCTGAAGGGAAGCGGAATCATGCTCTGCTTCAGTATGTCACAGTACATGTTGCTATTCATGGTTCCCTCAATGTACTGTAGCTCCCCAGTGCCAGCAGCACTCATGCAGCCCCATACCATGACACTCCCACCACCATGCTTTTTATTTTTTTAAATCTTTATTTTCATATGCTTATTCCATACAAAAAAAAAAAAAAAAAAAAAAAAAAGAAGAAGGAAGAGGTAATTAGTTATAAGCAAAGACGATATATAGACAATATACAGTTTTTATATATATATATATATATATATATATATATATATATATATATATATATATATATATATATATATATATATATTATATAAAAAACACACACGAGAAATAAACCCCCCCCCCCCCCAAAAAATAAATAAATAAAAAAAAAAAAAACACACACTATGGACTAACGAAACCCACTTGTCTTTCTACTCCTCACCTGGTTGCCGCCACACACGCTTGACACCATCCAAACCAAATAAGTTTATCTTGGTCTCATCAGACCACAGGACATGGTTCCAGTAATACATGTCCTTAGTCTGCTTGTCTTCTGCAAACTGTTTGTGCCCCTTCCTGTGTATAATCTTTAGAAAAGGCTTCCTTATGGGACGACAGCCATGCAGACCAATTTGATGCACTGTGTGTCGTATGGTCTGAGCACTGACAGGCTGACCCCCCCAACCCTTCAACCTCTGCAGCAATGCTGGCAGAACTCATGAGTCCATTTCCCAAAGACAACCTCTGGATATGATGCTGAGCATGTGCACTCAACGTCTTTGGTCGACCATGGCGGGGCCTATTCTGAGTGAAACCTGTCCTGTAGAACTGCTGTATGATCTTGGCAACCTCATTATAGCCTAGGCCACCTTTTATGTAGAACAACAATTCTTTTTTCAGATTCTCAGAGAGTTCTTTGCCATGGATGTGCCATGTTGAATTCCAGTGACCAGTATGAGAGAGAGTGATATACAAATTTACCACACCTTCTCCCCATTCACACCGAGACCTTGTAACGCCAACGAGTCACATGACACCGGGGAGGGGAAATGGCCAATTGGGTCCAATTTGGACATTGTCACTTAGAGGTGTACTCACTTTTGTTGCCAGCGGTTTAGACATTAATGGCTGTGTGTTGAATTATTGAGGGGAGGACAACTTTATCCCTTGTACACACGGTCGGAGATTCCGTCTGAATGTGTCCTATCGGACCGTTTTGTCGGATATTCCGACTGTGTGTGGTATGCATCGGACTGTTTCCGTCGGAATATCCGTCGGACCAAATTTTCCAACTTGCCGGAAATATTTTCTGACAAAATGCTCCGATCCGAATTCTCTACACATGATCGGAGTATGTCCTATCGGACAAAGTGCCACGCATGCTCAGATCAAAATTCCTACATCAAAGCTATTGGCTACTAGCCTGAACGTAATCCCATCGTAACAAAATTACGTCATCACGTTTTGAAAGATCGGATTTTCCGACAACTTTGTCCGACCGTGTGTATGCAACAGTTTCGGACAAGATCCGTCGGATTTTGGTTGTCGGAATCTCCGACCGTGTGTACAAGGGCTACACTGTTATACAAGCTGTACACTCACTACTTTATATTGTATCAAAGGGTCATTTCTTCAGTACTGTCACATGAAAAAATAAAATTTATAAAAAAGGTGAGGGGTGTACTATATGCAAGATAAAAATGTACATACATACACACAATTAACTTAAAATGTGAGAGCTGTAGGACCCAGGAGGAGATGGGCACTGCCGGAAGTGTTGGCTCCCCAGAGGACTATATCCTGGTGTTTGGAATGGTGTGGTTTCCCTTTATTTTATGGCTGGCTGATATTTGCAGGGGTCAACCTAACTGATGCACATCCACAGAGCTGCTCCACCTGTTTCTTGGTCTTTTCTCAAGAAAGGAATATAATGTCCTGGCATCATACTCTGAGACAATGTGGATCAGCTGAAGTCAGAGTGTAACTAAAATCACACAAAAATAAATAAATAAAGTGCCAGCAGCGTGTGTGGAGAGAACAAAGGGTGTGGTAGTAATTCTAGCGCCAGAAGATGCAGGATCTGGATATTGTATATCCTGAACACAATCTTCTGACAAAACAAGAAAAGTCAAAAGCACAGGACTTCTATATAAGAAAGAATGGCGAATAGCATTCCTAGGTTTCAGAAGAGAGATGATAGAGGAGATATGATAGGAGGTAAGCACGCACGCTCACACGAAAATAGGAAAGAAAAGGAATATTTACAGTGCCATTAAGACATATTTTCTATGAATTGTTTAACAAAATTTATTATTAGAGAATTCCATAACAAAATTTATTAGAGATTTCCAAAAAATTCATAACCACCATCTAAAGGAAAGTCCTTTGAGACCACATGATTTATACTTTTAAAGTATAAATCATGTGGTTTCAAAGGACTTTTCTTTAGATGGTTAATGTAAATCTTTAATATATTTTTGTATTAAATCTTGTCTTGTTGATTATTGGCACCCTAAAAATTCCAAGTAACTAGTCCTTTGCTCTTCCCACATACGTACTCCAAAACCACGTAAGAAGCCTACCCAGAGGAGCGGGGGCTGTTTTAGTTGCTAAGGGTGGGCCAATTCCATAATAAAACCCATGGATTTAGAATGGGATGGTCAACGGGTTTGGTAGTCAGGTCCCCAAAAACTTTTCGCGATAACGAGTACCGTTATGATCGCTGGATCAAATATTACAATGAGAATTATTTTTACCTAAAACTTAAAAAAAAAAAAAAAAAAACACCACACAAACATTTCCCCAACATTGTGACTCTTATGTACACAGAAAAGGTTAACAGTACTGACAGTTCCCCTCTAAAGCAAACCTTTTCTGAGAGATGCACGGCCACTGTAAGTTCTATACTGAAGAGGTTAGTGGTCTGGCTATGCTATTGCACGCACGGACCAGTTGGGTTTAGAGTAATGTTTGAGTAACTGACTTTAAACAAGTATATGTAGCTGTACAGTCAGAAAACCTTACATGTACACTTGCTCCAGTTAAAAATAAAAAAATAAATAGTAACAAACGGCAGTCTCCACACACACACACACACACACACACACACACACACACACACACACACACACACACACACGGCCGGACTTTCCGGCAGACTAGGTCCGACGGTCTTCTCAACTGACTTTCGGTGGAGTTCCGACAGACTTTCCGAACGAACGAACTTGGCCACACGCAATCACACCAAAGTTTGACGGATTTGAACATGATGATGTACGACCGGACTAGAATAAGGAAGTTCATAGCCAATAGCTACCCTAGCATGGTTTTCGTCCGGACTAGCATACAGATGAGCGGATTTTTCCATAGGAACTGGGTCCAGTGGAAAAATTTGAAACATGTTCTATTTCTAAAGTCTGTCAGATTTTTGGACAGCAAAGGTCCAATGGAGCCCACACAGGATCTAATTGTTCGACGGATTTGTTCCGTCTGACCTTTGCTGTCGAAAAGTCCGGTCGTGTGTACGCAGAATTACAATTCGTATTGCCCATAGCAGCCGTAATTGCACTGGGACAGGTTAGAACATAATAGGACCCGATTGGTTGCTAATGAGCAAGACGGGCCTTTCTAATGTGTGACATGCAGCCTCCTTACCGGAAGGTAACTGTTCACACCAATGTTCTTAACGGTTTCATTAAACACATTGAGGTCTTCAGGCATGCTCTTCGGGTGGTTCAATAGGATCTCATTTCCCAGCCGCCATATAATCTGTGAAACAAAAGGAAGAGTTAAGCAAATGCTTCAGAGACCCACTATGGTTCCACTTTACCAATCAATGTACAAAAAGCCCAGAGATGCTGTAGGATTGTAAACTGAAGAAGGAGGTGAACATTGGCCAAACCTGATGAAGGTTTTTTTTTTTCCCCCCTTTTGCCCAACATATTTCATCTCAAAAATGATTTTATTTTATTTTTTTAATTGTCAAGCTTTCAGTAATCCGAGTAAAAGGATAATCTGGTGGCTGGCTATGGTTTACTACACTTTGATCAGCTTAATTAAATAAGCCTGCATGTAGATAATAATTTCCTTATACAGGGATGAACATATTGCAGTATAGAAATACAATTACCTCCGGAGCATTCATTATCAATCCACTACTTTGGCTCTCCAGGATGTGCACATAGGAGATGAAGAGACTAGTGGCCCTCTGCCATTCGTTCTTATACAAAGCTTCATGGATGAGATTAAAACATGCGTTGGAGGTTTTATTGAAGTTGGTAGGCTTATCTGTATTAGATAAAAAAAAAGAAAGAAAAGAAAGTGTTGGGGGGGCGAGGGGGTGTCATGAGAATTCATCACCATGGCCTAAATCAGAAATGCAAAGCAACTAGTCAGCATGAACTCAGTTCACCAACATTTAATAGCTTTGGACACAGGACCCCATATCAGTGATGGGCAACTTTCCTGATATGGAAGGCTGTCAAAGACTGCAGACATGCAACGGAGATGGTCCAAGACCAAAACCAAGCTTCAAGAAATGGTCAGGCAGACTGCAGAGATGCTAAAAGGAGTTGTAGACTGAGGACACGCTTCAGCAAACAATCCCGGTCTATTACCACATTACAAGAGACTGATAGAGATCACTATTACAGAGCAATAGAGAAACATAGGCTACTGTCTGCAGGGGCTGCAAGGAAAGTAACAACGGGCTGCAGGTTGGGTACCACAACACTGCACAAAAGCAAACTACTTACTCCACATATGTAAGTGCACTGGATTACACTGCATTTGTCAATCTGCACCTTCAGGACAAAGCGGCTGTTTATTCTTATGCTGCGTACACACGGGTTGGAATTCCCAATAACAAATGTTCGATGTGAGCTTGTTGTCGGAAATTCCAACCGGGTGTAGGCTCCAGCGGACATTTTGTCGGAATTTCCGACAAACAAAATTTGAGAGCTGGTTCTTAAATTTTTCCAACAACAAAATCCGTTGTCATAAATTCCGATCGTGTGTACACAATTCAGACGCACAAAATTTCACGCATGCTCTGAATCAAGCAGAAGAGCCGCACTGGCTATTAAACTTAATTTTTCTCGGCTCGTCACACGTCACCGCGTTCTTGACGTTCTGCATTTCCAACATTTGTGCGACCGTGTGTATGCAAGACAAGTTTGAGCCAACATCCGTTGGAAATGAATCCAGGATTTTGTTGTCGGAACGTCCGATCTTCTGTACGTGGCATTAGGGGAGATTCACCCTAAAATGTATCATTCCATTTCTCTGCAACCTCAGCTGCACAGATGAATGAATAGGAAGCGATCAGAGGCTTACTGCTCATTCACAAACTGAAGCATAGTAGACACAGTTCAGCTTCAGCTATGAATGGACACAAGAGTAACTGGTACTGATCGCTAAGTGTGTTAATTCTGGAACTGATTGCGACAGAAATTAACATATTTACCGGCCCCTTCCCCCGCTCTCCATCCTGAAACATCCATCTGTGCGGCTGCAGCAGCTTCTGGCAGGAGAGAAGAGGAAGGAAGCTGGCAGCACTGCAAGCTAAAGGGGAACACAAGGGGGGCCCAGACAGCAGATGGAAGGGGTTTATGTGCTAGAACCAATCCCACTGCAGTGAAGCCAGAGGGAGAAGCTGGCAGCGTTGCAGGGAAAGGCAAAAAAAGAATTGGTGTCTGCAATAAGACAATACAGTCAGCCCTCCTGCTCGGCTGATGGGGCCCCCCCTTTTGGGCTGATGGGGCCCCCCTTTTGGGCTGATGGGGCCCGGGGCCCCCCCTTTTGGGCTGATGGAGGGCTAGTTGTACTGCCTTATCAGCATCCCAGGACACATGCATTACCGCAGCACAACAGTGTGAAACCAGCCTGAATGTTTTAATTGCCTTTATCTCTTGTTGGCCTCCTTGGAAGACACATCCCGTAAACTTCATTTTGTTCTGGCTCATCTTCCATCGCTTCATCTGAATGATCGCTTTCATTTTCCATCTCTGAAATGTATAAAAAAAATGATATTGTGCTCAGACTTCGTTTTATAGACAGTTTGTTGCTGTGAATCTAAAGAAGTTTGAAATAGACTCACTCCAAAAAAATTTATATTTCAGTTCTGGCTAGATAGTGGAGAGTTAAAATTAAACTTTAGGCAAACAAATAAATACACAGATAAAAACCACACAGTATACTGGAGCGGTTTTACCTACCAAAGAATTTGTATTGTCCATCCAGTCCTGAGACTTGCACATGCTTGTCATAGAGTGCAGCCAACTGGGTGCCCACACTTCCAGTTAAGGAATACAGTGGTGACCTCTTTGCTGTTGCACTGAAAAGTGAAACAGCAGATGGAGTTTATCCTTCTGTTCACTCTTCTCTCTCCTCCTATCAGCATGTTATGTGCCAATACATTTGCATACAACACACTTTGTTGACTCAAACTCCTGCCCCTCCCTCTTCCAGTTTGAGCACTTCTGTGTAAAAAAAAAAATGTATTAATGAATACAAAGCTGCATTAATCTGTGTCCTTTATAGCTGCCTGGAGTTCAGAATTAAAGCCAAACAGTGTGATCATTTAGAATAGTGGTTCACAACCTTAGTCCTCATGTAACCCCCAACAGACCAGGTTTTGAGAATTTCTCTTAGATAAAATAGTTGTCCAAAATACCAAGCCACTGGCTCTGATTTTAAGCACCTGTGCAAAATAAAGGAAAACCTGCAAACATGGCCTGTTGGGGGTACTTGAGGACTGAGGTTGAGAACCACTGGTTTAGAATACAGAGTGCTTTAGCGAACTAAAATGCATTTTAGCAGGGGGACAACGTTACGTGCTTCACCCCAGGCATGTGACACAGGCTCAAACTGAAGCACAGAGGCCAAGTGGCACCTTGGTCTTCAACAAAGCACCCACCAAGAAGCGACAGGCCAGTGACCCTAGTGGCTCATGGATGACTTTGCTGCAAGATGTCACCAGGTCCCCATCCTCAGGGTCAGCAGGGTGGCTATGATAAAGGAATAGAGGTGGTGTGGGGGTGTCAAGACTTCACAACCCCAAAAAAATAAAAAAATAATGTTTTTTAAATTGTCACCCATTTTAGGATAAAGGGCAAGTTAACCTTTACAAAAAAAAAAAAAAAAAAAAAAAAAACAACGTGTAAGGTGAACTTACATATGACCCCCTCCTTAGTCCCCCGGTCCCGCTGACCTGGAGCGCGGCGATCACCTGTTCCGACACCTTGTATAGCTACCTCACCGGGCTTAGAAATCCCCTCGGCATAATCTCCAAAACGTACCTCATCAGGTGGTACGTTTAGGAGCATTCAAATTAAATCAGAGCCACCAACATAGGTCGTCCTGTCACCGTGGGCAAAGAGGAGAGAAAGCCACAGGAATTTAGAATCACCGGACCGGTACATCGGCGATGTGTCAGAACAGACGATTGTCGCTCTCCAGGTTAACGGGACCAGGTGCATTGGGGAGGGGGTCCAGTGTAAGTTCACCACAGATGTTCTGTACAGGTGAACTTACACTTTAAAGAGGGGGGCGGCCTCCAACCACCCAGCCGCAAGATAACATGGCCAGATGCCACGTGAGTACACATTCCTGCAGTCACATCCGGCAGGCAGGACCACTACCAAACGCAACCCATCCGTGTGATTGGGGCTGTGTTGCAATCGTTGATCAATGGCGTGTAATGCACGTGGTTGTGGTGTAGTGCTGCAGGCTTTCAATGTTTAACACAGACAGTGAGGAGCAAGCCTTCTGTCAAATGCATCTAAAAAGCGATCCAAACTGGATCACTTTTCAGAGATAGACAATGATGACTTTACAAGTAAACAAACTCTAAATACACTCCTTGGCCTGTGTGCATGCTCAGCGCAGCAAAGGAATGCACACGCACCTCAAAAGGACCATGTGCACACAACCAGACACAGCTGAAAGGATATAACCCAGCACATACACAGCATGATCCATGAAGACAGGGTGAACCAGGCCCCCAGATATACAGACTCTTGAGGTACCATGACAGCCGACTGTCCATCACCAATCCAGGAAGAGTCCCCTAAGGATGTTAATTCCCTCCACATTGCTTAGAACATGACTGAGAACACCCCGCCCCCCCCAAATAGGAAATTCAGCACCCCACACCTCCCCTCTGCTGTCACCTGAGCTCCCATTGGAGAGATTTACCCTCACTTCCTGCCAGGTCAGGAAATCCTGGAAAATCTCTCCACTGGGGACACAAAATAAGTCACATTGTGGGGCAGGATTAGCACAGTGGCCCTGCGGTTAGCACTTCTATCTTGCAGCACTGGGGTCCTCAGTTCAAATCCTGTTCAGAACACAATCTGCATGACCCCCCTGTGCCTGTGTGGGAATATGGGGAGTTAATTGGCTCCTGTCTGGACTGCCCTCGTGTGAAATTCTACTGAGCATGCCCAGGATAGCTACCTCACCATTTGCCTTAACAGCAGCCAGAGAAGCTCTATAGGAATAGAATGTCTGACAATGCTTTTATTGCAGTCTGTAGTGTGCCTCCCTGTCCTGGTGACACCTGAGCCGCCTATTTCTGGTGCTGGTGTCATAGGGACAGGAAGTGATGGAAAATCTCCCTAAAGGGGTCAAAGACACAAATAAAAGTCTGAAAGAACATCTGACTCTTCCCCTCTCTAACCAATACTACAAAGCCATGTCAGGGGTTCAGGTGTCATGTCTGTAGATAATCTGACATGCAGATAAAGGGGGTGTCATGGAGCTGAGGGTACAGGTCTATGGATAGTATGCATAGACATAGGACACTTCCTCCAAATCACAGGCAGACAGATGCTATGGGAATGCTGGGCCCTGTAGTTCCACTTAGGATGGTGATAATCTGACGTTCTATATCAGGATCACACCTCCTGCAGACACCAGCAACTAAAAACCACAAAACTAACTGGAACTCGCTCGGTACTCCTCTCCTCCTGAAATAAAATCCACAGCAGAGCTCGGTGTACGGAAATCTCTCACCCACCATCATGGAGAACTCTCACAGCTGGAGCACCATGCTGCTTCCGGTTTACAGTGAGACGACCATCCTGTGATTGGCAGGAAGCTATGCAGAGCGGACAATCACACATTCAGAACAGGAGCGGAGCGCCATCTTGTGGCTGGAAGAAATAGTGCAGCTAGAAGTGAAGTAACTTCTAAGCAGTGTTGGTCATCTTACTTTAAAAAAGTAATTAGTTAAGTTATAAATGACTTCTCCCAAAAAGTAATTGCGTTAGTAACTCAGTTACTACATTGGAAAAGTAATTAGTTACTCAGCAAAGTAACTGTGACTTTTTTTTAAATATTCTAAGGGGCGGGGGTCTAGTATTACTGTGAGCAAGGTCCGCGTTCCCCCCTGCACGTCTATTTCCCATCTGTACCCCCCTGCATGTCTGTTCCCCCCCCACACATATATCTGTTCTCCCTCTGTACCCCACTACATGTCTGTCACCCCCCCCATACACACATATATCTGTTCCCCCTCTGTACATCTGTCCCCCCCCCCCAAACTCACGGATCGGATCGTTCCTCGGATCAGAGTCACGGATCGGATAATTTTTCAGATCAACAAATTATAATTGAATTTGCAAAAACCTGTGAAAATTCCACCACCATATAGTTCCCACTGTAATATCCACAATCTCCCCACTGTAATATCCACGTCATCTGCCCCACTTTAATATACATCTCCCCCACTGTAATATCCACATCATCTCCCCCACTGTAATATACATCTTCTCCCCCACTCTAACATCCACGTCATCTCCCCCACTGTAATATTGGCCGAGTATGGCTGGGTACGGCTGAGAATGGCTGGGTACGGCTGGGTATCGCTGAGTATGGCTGGGTATTGCAGAGTATGGGAGAGTATTGTCAGGGTATTGCAGGGTATTGTCAGGGTATTGTAGGGTATTGCAGGATATTGGCAGGGTATTTCAGAGTATTGCAGAGTATTGGCAGGGTATTGGCAGGGTATTGCAGAGTATTGGCAGGATATTGGCAGGGTATTTCAGAGTATTGCAGAGTATTGGCAGGGTATTGGCAGGGTATTGCAGAGTATTGGCAGGGTATCGTAGAGTATTGGCAGGGTATTGGCAGGGTATTGCAGAGTATTGGCAGGGTATTGGCAGGGTATTGCAGAGTATTGGCATTGTATTGCAGAGTATTGGCAGGGTATTGCAGAGTATTGGCAAGGTATTGCAGGGTATTGCAGAGTATTGACATGGTATTGGCAGAGGATGGCTGTGACTGCAGTTGTCACAGAGCAGCGCTGTGGGTTCTACGGATGCAGCCCACAGTGCTGCTGCCATCCGATCTCTCCCCTCCACTGTACAGATCTGTACACAGAGGGGAGAGAGGAACCAGCGTCATTTGACGGAGCAATCACATTGTAAACGGCCGGAGGGTGCGCCAAGGTGTCTGCCACTCCGGAGCTAGCCCGAAGCCGCAGCCTTTCCTAAGGCCGAGGTCGCGGAGCGCTCCACAGATCGTGGCGGGTGCGCCCCTAGTGGTGGTAGATGTAATTGCGGTAACAACGCCCCATAGATCCCCATGAAGAAGTCACGTGGTGACGTAACGCGTAGGGAGTGGCCGTAGGAATACCGGAACGAGCGTAAGACTGGCTGTACACGCCAGATCTCTTTCTGTTTGATATTTTCTTTTTAAATGTGAGAGTCCATTTGCTTTCTCTTAAATAAATTTATTCAGTTTTGGAAACCACTACACTATTGGAGTCCCCTTTCTCTCTCCCTTCCCCCTTCCCCTCTGTGTTTTCTTTAAGTTTCATACCACGAGGATACATATGCTGCAGCATTACTCATAAGAGATTGAATCGGCCCTCTAGTGGTAGAAGTTCATACCATTTGATGATTGTGCACAGAGAAGTGAAGGAGAAGTCCATTGGAATTACTTTCTTTTGCCTTATTATTCCATCTCTGAGGTGAGAGTTCTGGGAGCCTGATCTTTTGGAACATTTGGTCCTGTTCTTTCTCCAGTGCTTTTTCACTACACACTTACACTATTGGTGTGTTTATTTTTGAAATATTTACATTGACTCTTGTTTTCTTCACATTTTTATACATTATTTATTTTTTGTGGCATTATTTGCGCAGGACTCTTTTTTAATTATTCAAGTAGTGGGAACGGTGTTACCATGAGGGGAGGAGTAATCAGTTAGATCAGCGTTTCTCAACTCCAGCCCTCAAGTCTCCCCAACAGGTATTGTTTTCAGGATTTCCCTCAGATGAAACAGCTGTGGTAATTACTAAGGCAGTGAAACTGATCAAATCACCTGTGCAAAATAATGGAGAGCCTGAAAACATGACCTGTTGGGGCGCCTTGAGGACTGGAGTTGAGAAACACTGAGTTAGATTACTCGTTACCCTCTAAAGTAACGGCATTAAGTAACGCTGTTTACTTTAACTCCATTAGTTACATCACTGCTTCTAAGTACAGTACTGAACTGCAATTTCAAGCTGTAGTCAAAGAGAGCAAAGTTCTCCATTTTTTTTTTTTAGGAACACTTTTTTTCTGTATCCAGGAGTATTACTTAAAAAAAAAAATGGGACGGACAAAGCGGGCTGCGCCAAAAATATGGGCATAGTTTAAACTATGCTAAATATTGGATGTGGCTTAAAGGGGTGTAGTTAAATAGAGTTTGAGATGACTTACACAGGGAGAGAGAAACAAGGGATGGAGGTAGAGAGAATGAAAGAGAGAAAGAGGGAGAGAGAAAAAGAAAGAAAGAGAAAGAGGGATGGAGGGAGAGGGGGATGGAGGCAGAGAGAAAGAGAGATGGAGGGAGAGATAGGGAGGGGGGTGGAGGGAGAGAGAAAGAAGGATGGAGGGAGAGAAAAAGAGGGATGAGGGAGAGAAAAAGAGGGATGGAGGGAGAGAGAAAGAGGGATGGAGGGAGAGAGAAAGATGGATGGAGGGAGAGAGAAAGAGGGATGGAGGGGGAGAGAAAGAGGGATGGAGGGGGAGAGAAAGAGGGATGGAGGGGGAGAGAAAGAAGGATGGAGGGAGAGAGAAAGAAGGATGGAGGGAGAGAGAGAGAAAGAGGGATGGAGAGAGGAAAGAGAGAGATCTGGGTTCCTGCCCCTGCTGCCTACTAAATACAGGTTTGGCTATAATACACTTTGTTCTTTGCAGACAGAGCGAGATTTTAGTACAGTTCAGCCATAATAAACGTTGTTCTTCCTCACCTCAATCACTAACGCAGCTGGCTTCGTTCTCTGCACAGCAGCTCCATACCGCAACACGGACAGTAATGAACAGCGCAACCATTGGCTTGCAGTCCTATATATACAGTATCTCACTAAAGTGAGTACACCCTTAAAATTTTGAAAATATTTTATTCTATATTTTCATGTGACCACACTGAAGAAATTACACTTTGCTACCATGTAAAGTAGTGAGTGTACAGCTTGTATAACAGTGTAAACTTGCTGTCCCCTCAAAACACAGCCATTAATGTCTAAACCGCTGGCAACAAAAGTGAGTACACCCCTAAGTGACAATATCCAAATTTAGCCATTTTATCTCCCCAGTGTTATGTGCCTCGTTAGTGTTACAAGGTCTCACATGTGAATGGGGAGCAGGTATGGTCACTGGAAGTTCAACATGGCACCTCATGGCAAAGAACTCTCTGAGGATCTGAAAAAAAAGAATTGTTTCTCTACATAAAGACGGCCTAGGCTATAAGAAGATTGCCAAGACCCTGAAACTGAGCTGCAGCACGATCGCCAAGACCATACAGCAGTTCAACAGGACAGGTTCCACTCAGAACAGGCCTCACCATGGTCAACCAAAAAAGTTGAGTGCATGTGCTCAGCGTCATATCCAGAGGTTGTCTTTGGGAAATAGATGGATGAGTGCTGCCAGCATTGCTGCAGAGGTTGAAGGGGTGGGGGGGGTCAGCCTGTCAGTGCTCAGACCATACAGCGCACACTGCATCAAATTGGTCTGCATGGCTGTCCTCCCAGAAGGAAGCCTCTTCTAAAGATGATGCACAAGAAAGCCCGCAAACAGTTTGCTGAAGACAAGCAGACTAAGGACATGGATTACTGGAACCATGTCCTGTGATCTTATGAGACCAAGATAAACTTATTTGATTCAGATGGTGTCAAGCGTGTGTGGTGGCAACCAGGTGAGGAGTACAAAGACAATTGTGTACAGTATATACTCCTAGCTCCCAGCTGCCCCTGGTTTTGAGCGACTGTCCTTCATTTGAAACCAAGTTCTTCTGTTCTTCATTTTGGTCTGATCTATATAGTTGTATAAAAAAAAGAAGATTTTTTATTATTATACAGGATCTATTATAGTGGCAACAGTTTACACAATGCTTTACAATATAAAAGGAAAACAGTACAGTTACAATACAATAAAAAAAATAAACGAAGGTTGAGAGGGCCCTGCTCATAAGAGCTTACAAGCTAATAGAGTGGGGCAAGTGGTACAAAAAGTTATAACTGTGGGGGGTGAGCTGACCGAAGTGATAAGAAATTTGTTTGAGTTGTGATAGGCTTCTCTGGAAGAAATTTGTTTTCATGGATCGTCTAAAGACATCCAGAGTTTTAGATAGCCGGACAAATTGAGGTAGAGTTCCATAGGATGGGAGAGGCTCTGGAGAAGTCCTGTAGATGAGTATGGGAGGAGGAATCAAGGGAGCTTGAGAACAGGAGGTCTAGAACGGAGCGGAGAGGACAGTTTGGACCGTGGGACAGGTGAGTGTCTGTTTATTAAAAGTCAGCAGCTACACTTTTTGTAGCTGCTGACTTTTAAATGGGTGGAACTCCGCTTTAATAATTTGAATTTAATTTAGTATCATAGTTGCTGAGTTTGAATAAAGACAACAGTCCATCCAGTTCAACTTGTGTAGGTGTGTGTGTAGAAAAATCATTTCCCATATTCCCTTAAATTGTTTACCGTAAGATGCACGTCAAAGAGTATTTTAAAACTATCCATACTTCCTGCCCAGGGGTCAAGTCCTGGGGAAAAAAGTGTGGGAACTCCCACCCAAGATCCACTCCCCCACCAAAAAAAAAAAAAAGATACGCTCATATGCATATATATATTTCACATAAAATACAGTGACTGCAAATGCGACATGCTACAAGAGATGACCAGACTGCGAATGTGACTACAGGAGATGACCAGACTGCGAATGTGACATAGTACAGGAGATGACTAGACTGCGAATGTGACTACAGGAGATGACCAGACTGCGAATGCGACATAGTACAGGAGATGACCAGACCGGGAATGAGACTACAGGAGATGACCAGAGTGCGAATGCGACTACAGGAGATGACCAGAGTGCGAATGCGACTACAGGAGATGACCAGAGTGCGAATGCGACTACAGGAGATGATCAGACTGCGAATGCGACTACAGGAGATGACCAGACTACGAATGCGACTACAGGAGATGACCAGACTGCGAATGCGACTACAGGAGATGACCAGACTGCGAATGCGACTACAGGAGATGACCAGACTGTGAGTGCGACATAGTACAGGAGATGACCAGACCGCGAATGCGACATAGTACAGGAGATGACCAGACTGCGAATGCGACTACAGGAGATGATCAGACTGCGAATGCGACATAGTACGGAAGATGACCAAGTAGCTAGTTTTAAAATGTAAACCTGTCCTCAGCCCCTTTATGGCACCTTCTTTACATTCCTGTCCTCACCCCCTTTACATTCCTGTCCTCACCCCCTTTGTAGAACCCCCCTTCACATTCCTGCCCTGCCTCCCTTTTATATCACCCCTCCTCATTCCTTTCAGTTTCTGATACTTTCCCCCTCCCTCCTTCATAACAGTGCCCTCTTCCCTGTCTTACCTTACACAGGACACAGCAGATGACATCGGAAGTGCAGCAAAGGGATGGACAGAGGGCGGGACCTGCCCCAGTTAACTGATTGGTTGATAGAATGCAGAGCAGTTCTATTAACCAATCAGTTAACTGAGCCAGCCCCTGCCCTCCGTGCATCACTGTGCTGCTCTTCCGATGTCAGCTATGTGAAGACAATACAGCTAGCAGGCTGTGCTAGAGCCTCGGGCGGCTCTGGTCCTGCAAAGGGAACGGCGTTCCTGCTGTGAAAAAAGTGCGGGGACGCCGTTCCCACGCGTTCCCGCAGGACTCGAGCCCTGTTCCTGCCAACACCACCGATTGTAGAAGAGAGTTCCATATCCTTACTGCCCTAACAGTGAAAAACCCCCTACGCAACTTAAGGTTCAACCCCTTCTCTTCCAGTCTCATTGTGTGGCCCTGTGTACTCAAATGCCCCGTACACACAATCGAACCGTGGATTTTTGTTCAAAGGTTGTTGGCTCAAACTTGTCTTGCATACACACGGTCACACAAATGTTGGCCAACAATTACAAATGTGGGAATGTGGTGATGTACAAGACATACGACGAGCCAAGAAAAAAGGAAGTTCAATAGCCAGTGCGGCTCCTTCTGCTTGATTTCAAGCATGCGTGAAAAATGTGTGTGACGGGCTTGTGTACACACAATCGGAAATTCTGACAACAAAGTTTTGTTGGCGGAAAATTCGAGAACCTGCTAGCAAACATTTGTTGGCGGAAAGTCCTATAGCAAATGTTAGATGGAGCATACACACGGACGGACTCTGACAACAAGCTCACATCCAACATTTCCATGTTATTTATGTTACAATCATGTTTTAATGCAAAATTTGTAATCATGAATTTACTGTCATATACATGGAAAATCACCATTGTAGAAGGAAAAAAGGTTTAATAACTATTCATTGTCCAATAATATGCCTCACTCAATGTCTCAACTTCTTTTTTCTATTCCATACCACTAGGGATGGAGTCACATGTGTATGAGTGTACATATGAGTCTCATATAAAGTCCCAAACCCTTTTGTCCAATTTACTATTATTAGGGAGTGTATCCTATGCCTACCTGATTTTGCTAATAGGCGTCCCTCTTTTCCATCTCAGAAAGGAGGTATGTATACTGTAAAAATACACATACATACATATTCATGGAGCAACCGTATTTTCTCATGACATTAGACTCTGCTTCAAATCAATCCTCTTATCTCACTTTAAAAGGAGAAGTACAGCCAAAGCTTGTTTGGCTGTACTTCTCCTGTGGATCACAGGAGTTCAGTTCATTCTGCACTCCTGTGACCTGTTTTCAGCAGACAGCGGGCTGAAGCCCACTGACGGCTGATATGCCACAGAGCCGATCCAGGCTCTGGCAAGATCGTGACAATGAAGCCAGGATCCACACACATGCCTGGACAGGCACCCAACTCAGCTAGCCACTGAGAGGCTGAGCCGGCCGCTCCTCCCCGTCCCCTCCACAGCCCAGCGCTCCAGTGAGCAGGGGGGGGGGGGGGGCATGAGCAGAGAGCTGGTGACTAGCAGCCATCTGTCAGACTTAAAGATTGCTGTTCACAAGCGCAAACCATTCAACTTGAAGGAGCTGGAGCAGTTTTTCAAGGAGGAATGGGCAAAAATCCCAGTGGTAAGATGTGGCAAGCTCATAGAGACTTATCCAAAGTGACGTGGAGCTGTGATAGGCGCAAAAGTTGGTTCTACAAAGTATTGACTTTAGGAGGGTTATTAGTTCTGCACATTGACTTTTTCTGTTATTTTGTCCTATTTGTTAGCTATTTATTTGGTGCTATTGGTGCTATTTATTAGCTGTGGGCATGTTCTGTAAAATAAATGAGGCAAATCCTCACACAATCCATGTTAATTCCAGGCTGTGAGGCAACATAACACGAAAAATGCCAAGGGGGGGGGGGGGGGTGAATACTTTTGCAAGGCACTGTAGTACAGGAGATGGTCAAAGACTGCAGACATAGTACAGGAGACAGTCAGAGACTGCAGACATACTACAGGAGATGATCAGAGACTGCAGACATGATACAGGAGATGGTCAGAGACGGCAGACATGATACAGGAGATGGTCAAAGACTGCAGACATAGTACAGGAGACAGTCAGAGACTGCAGACATACTACAGGAGATGGTCAGAGATGGCAGACATAGTACAGGAGATGGTCAGAGACTAAAGACATGACTACAGGAGATAGTCAGAGACTGCGGACATGTTATAGGAGATGGTCAGAGATGGCAGACATAGTACAGGAGATGATCAGAGACTGCAGACATGGTATATGAGATGGTCAAAGACTGCAGACATGGTAAAAGAGATAATAAGAGACTGCAGACCTAGTACAGGAGATGGTCAGAAACTGCAGATATACTACAAGAGATGGTCAGAGACAGCAGACATACTACAGGAGATGATCAGAGACTGCAGACATACTATAGGAGATGGTCAGGGACTGCAGACATAGTACAGGATGGTTTGCGGGTCATTAGCAGGATGGGGAGATTAGCGCACAGACATTTAAGGGGTTGTAAACCTCAGACATGAAAAATGAAGAAAGCATATCCCTCTAATATGTGTGCTTGTCTTAGTCCAGAGCACTAAGTGTCATTTCTGTCTGCTGCCTCCTTCCTCTGCTATCTGCATCAGTCACTTCTGACAAGTTTTCCTGACACCGAGAGATAAAAGGTGACGGGGGAGGAGGCTCTAGCACACAGCCTGTGATAGACAGCCGCAGCTCTGTTTAAGCGTGCTGTGTGAAAAGAGGTGTGTTCCTTCCCTACAATCAGTTTTCAGGGCTTTTCTCACTGAGCTCTGCAGAGTGTAATCACCGGATAACCATCACCTCCACACCAGATCACTCACCGGATAACCATCCCCTCCACACCAGATCCCTCACCGGAAAACCATCACCTTCACACCAGAGCACCCTCCAGATAGCCATCACCTCCACACCAGAGCACTCACCAGATAACCATCACCTCCACACCAGAGCACTCACTGGATAACCATCACCTCCACACCAGAACACTAACCATATAACCATCACCCCTTTCTTAATCAGTGAGTCATAACAGAGGCGTAACTAAAACCTTCAGGGCCCCAGTGGAAGACACCATGAAGGGACCCCTTGACCCACAGCCAGGGCCCCTCCCTTCGAGCCTGGTGGCGAAATGTCAGAGCTTAGTCGCAAGTACGACCTTTGTGACCATGGCAGATCCGCTACTTAGCACTGATCACTGTAATAATGTCACTGGTTCCCAAAAAAGTGTCAGTTAGGTGTCCGATTTGTACCCTGCAATGTCACAGTCCTGGCAAAAATCACTGAACACTGCCATTGCTAGTAGAAATAAAGAAGTAAAAATTACATAAATCTATCCCATAGTTTGTAGACGCAATAACTTTTGCGCAAACCAATCAATATACGCTTATTGGGATTTTTTTTACCAAAAATATGTAGCAAAATACATATTGGTCTAAATTTAGACCCCTTTCACACTGGGGGCGCCATGCGTTAGCGGTAAAAAGGTGCTTGTTCTAGCAACGCTTTACTGCTGTATAAGAGGTGCTTTTTTGGCCCTTAGTGGGGCGCTTTTAAACCCAAAGAAGAGGTTAAAAACGCTTCCCAAGCACCGCAACATGGGCGTTTTTAACTCCTTCAGAAGCGCTGCCCATTCATTGCATAAAAACACCTGAGAACAGCATCAGTGTGAAAGGGGTCTATGAAGAAATTAGATTTTGTTTTATAGGATATGTTTTATAGCAGAAAGTAAAAAATATTTTTTTTTTCAAAATTGTCGCTTTTTTTTGTTTATAGGGCAAAAAAATTAATCCGCAAATACCACCAAAAGAAAGCTCTATTTGTTGGAAAAAACAGACATCAATTTTGTTTGTCGCATGACCACGTAATTGTCAGTTAAAGCGAGGCAAAAAATGGCCTGGTCATGAAGGGGGTAAAACCTTCCAGGGCTGAAGTGGTTAAACATGAGTGCAACAAAAAAACCTCAATTGGCTCTGGCAGCTAAAAGCTTAAATTATTGACAGCTGCGGAGGAAGCCCAGCATGGACACATTCAGCTCATTCAGTCGTTTCTCACAGTGACCACCAGCAGGTGGCGAATGAGCTCCTAAAGTTCCCTTCCCCGAGTCCTCTGAGGGATAGACGAGCCGGGCTGGTCTGGAGCAGCAGAGTGTCCCTATGGTGATGGGTGGAGGGTGGCGTCAGATGGCAGCTCCTCCTCTGTATTTGTATCCTGATCCTGGAGGAGAGAAGGATCTGTCATTCGATATCATCTTTCTATAGCCACTTGCTGACCGAATAACTGTAAAATTACATAATTACTTTGATAGTAAATATTGGGGGTTATGGCTGCCGCTTCCCGGGGTCTTCTGGGTCTACCGGAGTTGTTGGTAAACCCAGAAGTGATCCGTACTGATTGGTAGTTAGGCAGGAGGTCAGATTGGTAGCTGGACAGGAGGTCAGATTGGTAGCTGGACAGGAGGTCAGATTGGTGGCTGGGCAGGAGGTCAGAATGGTGGCTGGGCAGGAGGTCAGAATGGTGGCTGGGCAGGAGGTCAGATTGGTGGCTGGGCAGGAGGTCAGATTGGTGGCTGGGCAGGAGGTCAGATTGGTAGCTGGACAGGAGGTCAGATTGGTGGCTGGACAGGAGGTCAGATTGGTGGCTGGACAGGAGGTCAGATTGGTGGCTGGGCAGGAGGTCAGATTGGTAGCTGGACAGGAGGTCAGATTGGTGGCTGGGCAGGAGGTCAGATTGGTAGCTGGACAGGAGGTCAGATTGGTGGCTGGGCAGGAGGTCAGATTGGTGGCTGGGCAGGAGGTCAGATTGGTAGCTGGACAGGAGGTCAGATTGGTGGCTGGGCAGGAGGTCAGATTGGTGGCTGGGCAGGAGGTCAGATTGGTAGCTGGACAGGAGGTCAGATTGGTGGCTGGGCAGGAGGTCAGATTGGTAGCTGGACAGGAGGTCAGATTGGTGGCTGGGCGTCCATCCAGTGGCCAGAAGAAAGACATTACTTTCAGCAAAAAACAAAATGGCACGTTTTGAGTTTGCAAAAAGCCATGTGGGAGACTCCCAAAATGTATGGAGGAAGGTCCTCTGATCTGATTAGACTAAAATTTAACTTTTTGGCCATCAAAGAAAACATTATGTTTGGCGCAAACCCAACACATCACATCACCCAAAGAACACCATCCCCACAGTGAAATATGGTGGTGGCAGCATCATGCTGTGGGGTTGTTTTTCAGCAGTCGGGATTGGGAAATTGGTCAGAGTTGAGGGGAAGATGGATGGCCCTAAATTTAGGGATATTCTTCAGCAAAACCTGTAAATGTGTTGGAATGGCCTAGTCAAAGCCCAGACCTCAATCCAATAGAAAATCTGTGGCCAGACTTAAAGATTACTGTTCACAAGCGCAACCAACCAACTTGAGGGAGCTGGAGCAGTTTTGCAAGAAGGAATGGGCGAAAATCCCAGTGGTAAGATGTGGCAATCTCATAGAGAATTCTCCAAACCGACTTGGAGCTGTGATGGCTCTACAAAGTATTGACTTTATGGGTGTCAATTTCTGCTATTTTGTCCTATTTGTTGTTTGCTTCACAATAAAAAAAATAAAATAAAAAAAAAAAATCTTCAAAGCTGTGTGCATGTTCTGTAAATTAAATGATGCAAATCCTCAAACAAGCCATGTTAATTCCAGGTTGTAAGGCAACAAAACACGAAAAATGCCAGGGGGGGGGGGGGGGGGGTGAATACTTTTGCAAGACACTGTATATTAAATACTTATATATGCTACAAATATCGGTTTCATCAGATGCTTTCACAGGCTGGTAATGGCTTGTTTACATCGGACTGAAACCGGAAGTGCGTTTCCAGTTTCTCGGACCATAAAGATGATTGGGGATGTTCCGGTCCTCGGCCATTTCTAAGGTCAGCCGACAGAACCAATGGCTTCAATCCCGAATAGAAAAGACCAGGAAGGCAGCGGGAGGAGGGGGGTGGACCCCTTTCCGCCACATATAAAAGTGATCCAGCAACTATTTATCCGCTCGGATTGCTTTTACTTTTTTCAGTATCACTGGCTGAAAAAAAAAAAGATACCGGGGTCATGACTGCAGCTGCAACCAGAGGATGTACGGGTAAGTTATTTTGCAGGAAGTGGTCAAGATTGCACCAAACCGCATGATAGCTTCAGTATGAAGCTCCACCCCTCAGCCCCGCCCAATCTCAATCCACGTCGTGCACAAGAGCAGCTGGTCTTCTGGGCTCTCTGCCTTCTCATTTGCTTCCGCTGCTGTCATTTACAGGCAGCAAGGAGGGAATGATTTTTTTAAAGGGTAAGTTCACTTTTTGAAACAGGTGACATCTTATACTCTCTCCACTCCCCTGTTTTCTGACTGCTCAGCGAAGCTATATAAATTCTGGACTTTGAACTGCTGTAGAGAGGAATCTGCCTTTGTGCTCACCGAGAGCCATTAAGGTTTGATCGAGGTCAGTGCCAGGGTTTGTGTTTGTGCCAATTAAGGGTCAAATTACTAGTTTTAGGTAAGACAAAAAAAAAAAAGAAAAGAAAAGTAAAATGTGCATTATTGTTTCTGGGCTGTACTACGGCTACAAACAACAAGTAACATACACAGATGTGGTATTGCTGCGATCAGTTGGAGCAGGAGAATTTATTTTGGGTTTTTCTTTGGTGTAAGGTTATGATAATAGCAAGAAATAAACAGCTACATTTAAAAAAAAAATTTTTTTTCTTTTCTTACTATTTTGGGTCAGTTTTCCTCTGATAAGCACTTCCACCCAGTCCATAGTCCCTAAACTATAGTACCCAGTCCATAGTCCCTAAACTATAGTACCCAGTCCATAGTCCCTAGACCATAGACCTCAGTCCATATTTTATAGTACATAAAAAGTACCCAGTCCATAGTACTTAGACCAGCCATTCTCAACCAGGGTTCCACGGAACCCTGGGGTTCCTCCAGGGGTTGCTAGGGGTTCCTTGAGCTGTGGCTGATCAACCACCTTCATTTATTATTAAAGGGGGCTCCCCGGATTCCGATAAGCACCCCGCCCGCAGACCCCGACAACCAATGGCCAGGGTTGTCGGGAAGAGGCCCTTGTCCTCATCAACATGGGGACAAGGTGCTTTGGGGTGGGGGGGCCGCGCGGCCCCCCCCTTCCCCAAGGCACCCCCCATGTCGAGGGCACGTGGCCTGGTACGGCTCAGGAGGGGGGGGCGCTCGCTCGTCCCCCCCTTTCCTGGCCGGCCGGGTAGCATGCTCGGACAAGGGTCTAAGGTGGACCTGGGGGGACCCCCACGCCGTTTTTTCGGCATTGGGGTTCCCCTTTAAGTCAATACCAGGTGACGGGGCCAGCGGCGCCTCCTTCGCTGGCCCCGGCTACCTGGAGACGCGCTCAAAATGAGCGGACTTTTCTCCGGGCGGCAAAAGTCCGTTCATTTCAAAAGTACAGCAGACTGGCACACACACGGCCAGATTGTCCGCCGAAATGCGAGTCCGACGGAAAGATTGGAGTGCAAAACTACTTTCTAAGTCCGCCGTACTTTTGGGTAAAAAAAGTCTGCCGGAGGCTACACACGGGGGGATTGTCTTTTCCACCGGATTGTTTGATCGTGTGTACGCGGCATAAGGCCCTGTTTCCACTACTGCGAGCTGTTGTACGCCTTGACACATGTGAAGTTGAATGACAAGTCAAAATCCATGTATTTCAATGGTCCCTATTCTAATTGGTGCGACTCAAGTCACAGAGACCCCAAAAAAGGTTTTTGTACTACTTTGTTCGGACTTTGGTGCAACTTGTTCTCCCATGGTTCTCACCACTCGCATTACATCGCATCAAAAATCACAATCGCAATGTTGCAATTTAAATTGAGTGACTTTGGGGCGGTAATAGTGGAAACCTAGCCTTAGGCTGGGTTCACACTTGTACGACAAATGCTCTGACTTTGGGAGCTCATGTGGCATGACGTGTGCAAATCAATGATTTCCTATGGGAGCCGTCTTATACTGGTCCGACACAAGTCAGTCCAACTTTGAAAATGCTCCCTGCACTACTCTGGTCTGACTTTGGTCCTACTTCAGCCCATTGAATATCACTAAAGTCAGATCAAAGTAGGATCCTTGTGCTAACCATCCAATTTGTGACATCTGGCATGGTGATTACAGCAGCAGTAAAGAATTTATGACACTTTGGGGATTGTTTTGATTGGTCAAAGGACAAGTGTACTATCTCAAAGTGGGAGCAAAATCTTATCTTGTCTCATGGATGGAAGTAGGACCAAAGTAGGACCGATGTAGCAGGGCAAGGTAGAATGATAGTCATACAACAGTTGTGTCTATCAGTGTGAACCTAGCCTGAAGGAGATTGTACAATCAGATTGTAATGTGTGTGGTGAATTTTAGACCCCTTTCACACTGCCAGTGTTTTTCAGGTGCTACAGTGCTAAAAATAGCGCCAGTATATCGCCTGAAAAAAGCGGCTCCTTTCACTCCCGAGGGCTTTCACACTGGAGCGGTGCGCTGGCAGGGTGTCACAAAAAGTCCTGCCAACAGTTTCTTTGGAGCGGTGAAGGAGCGGTGAACTCCCCGCTCCTCCACCGCTGCTCCCCATTGAAATCAATGGGGCAGAACTGCGATACCGGCGGCGTTTTGCGGGCAGATTTAACCCCTTTTTGGCTGCTAGCGGGGAGGTTAAAACCCCCCCGTTAGCGGCCGAATAGCGGTGTTTTACTGCCGATGCCCCCCGTGGCTCGGTGTGAAAAGGCTCTTAGTCTGAAATCTGTGACTTGAGACTCTGTTGGCAGAGGAGACAGAATCCTCAGGGCAGCTGGCACTTGTAGTTCCCCAGGCTGTGTTTACTATGAGTACATTGTTCTATATCAGTAATTGTCATATGTCTCTTGTCTGCAAACAATTAGCTTGAGATCAGTAACCTGGGGCATTCCCATTGTACCTGGAACTCCCCCAGGTTGTACAGACCTGTACACTATAACTAAAATGTTATATAACAGTAGATATATTATGTCTGTAGCAGCATTAGCCTGAGAGCTATTGGCTTTGTGGGCTGAGCAGACAGAATCCCAGTGTAGATGCTACTTGTAGTCCCTCAGGCCGAACAGATCTACTGACTATATTAGAGAAAATGTAATATGTAGTGTATATAGTGGTCTATTGTTCTATACCTGGTTGCATTTTAGCCTG
Organism: Lithobates pipiens; assembly: GCF_037356315.1. Classification (NCBI taxonomy): domain Eukaryota; kingdom Metazoa; phylum Chordata; class Amphibia; order Anura; family Ranidae; genus Lithobates; species Lithobates pipiens. The sequence continues at coordinate 77,408,066 of NW_027507758.1, forward strand.
GAACTCCACTTTAAGCTTTGGAGTGCACATTCGAATGCAATAGGCTGTGCACACCTATGTACTATATATCACATAACAAACTGTGTCTATAGTACAAATATCCTGGTACCCATGATTCTATAGGCAGGGTAGATAGGCATATTTCCCAACTGTCCCTGATTTAGAGGGACTGTCCCTGATTTGGAGCAATGTCCCTCTGCCCCTCTTTCCTCCTCATGTGTCCCTCATTTTGGTCAGACCTATATAGATGTATATAAAATTCACTTTTTATCTATCAAAAAGTGTTTTCCAGAGCTAAACCTTTCATCTGATTTCTAAATTGCTGCATTTGTAAATTCCAAAAGCCAATATAAAGGAATAGTGGTGGTAAAAAAAAAAGCACTTGTGGGTTTAACCAATCTTGTTTTTTTGTACAATTCTCCTTTAAAGCGGTAGTAAACCCGCACATTTTTTTTTTTTTTTTTTTTTAAACCTGCAAAGCAAAAGGCATAATGAGCTAGTATGCACCGCATACTAGCTCATTATGAAATACTTACCTTAGAACGAGGCCCCGACATCTGGCCCGATCCACGCCGAGGGAGCTGACATGCTCCCTCTGCGTTTCTTCCGGGTATCGCGGCTCCGGCGCTGTGAGTGGCCGGAGCCACGATATCGTCACTCCCGCGCATGCGCGCGGGAGATTTCATTCCGGCCGGCCGGCCACTGCCGGATTTTCAGGCCGAGAATCCCCTTGTGAGCATGCGCCGCTCCAGTCAGCGGCGCATACCGAGGGGAATATCTCCTAAACCGTACAGGTTTAGGAGATTTTTTTTTTACCTACAGGTAAGCCTTATTATAGGCTTTCCTGTAGGTAAAAGTTAAAAAATTGAGTATACAACCACTTTAAGGGGACGTGGCAAGGGGTGTGTTCTATGCCTGCATACTTTTGCTGATAGGTGTCCCTCATTCCCATCTCAAAAAGTTGGAAGGTATGAGCGGGGTCCCCAGTGCATTTGGTACTTGTGGTCCTCCATGCTGTACAGATGTGCTCACTATCACAGTTTTATAACAGCAGTAAATATGTGTGTAGTGCTATTAGAGATCAGTGACTGTATAGGCAGCAGGGCCTGGGACAGCGGTTGGCAGGAGTGATGGCTGCCCAGGGCACCATGGTATCATGTGAGGTGGGGGAGTGCCACAAAGAGATTGGGGGGAGATTTGTGTTGGCATGGAGAATTTAGGGGTGGCAGGGGGTAAGTAAAGGTCCTAGGAGGGGAAATGGGGGGGGGGTGTGCTAACAGTGGTGATCTTGGGGAATTTGTGTTGGAGAGAGGAGAAGATTTGTGCGAAGAGGGGAGATTTGGGGGGGGGGGATTTATCTGAAGTGTGTATGTGGGGTGCTAGAGGGGGATAGAGAATTTATGATAGGAGGGATGAATTTTTTATTGGGGGTGGTGGCATTTGAGCTGGGGGGGGCAAAGATTTGTGCTGAGAGGAGGAGATATCAGCAGGGGGGTGGATTTGTACTGAGAGGAGGGGGAATTTAATCTTAGGGGGTGTCGTGTTTTTGTGGGGGGAATTTTGCTGATACATAATGCTCATACATCTTTGGGGGGGCAGTTTTGCATGTTCGCCCTTGGCTCTACATGACCTTGTCCTGGCACTAATAGGCAACGCAAACAGGCTCCAAGGTGAAACTGGTACTTGTACTTACACAGGCTGTACAGATCTGCTTATTATCATGTCCAGCAGTAGATATAATATGTGTGTAGTACAAATGAAGAGCTGGAGCACTATAGGCTGAGCAGACTGGATCTTTGGTGCAGCTAGGACTTGTAGTCCTCCAGGCTGTATAGTGTATAGTGCTACTCATTATAACTATGTAACGCCCTGCTCCTGATGAGCAGACGCTATTGTTTTTTTTTTCATATTGAAGTAATTATTCCAAAGTTCTGGTTTCTGTGCCAGTTCAGCTGAATTGCGCTAATTTCCACTTGACCGTAGGTGTCGCTGTCACCACCGGTAAGTGTAGAAATGCAACAGGCTGGATGCATTGGATGCCACCTTGCTCGGAAATAGCCAGGTGGGAGTGGTTCACCCGCTGTGCATTCTGGGTGGGGGTATTTAAGGTACCGAAGGCCATTTTGTGGGGTCTCTTTTCCGGGGGTTCGCTATCCCGACCTCATGGCCCTCCTGGCCTGGGGTGTGTGCCGCATGATTCTGCGCCTCGGGGGTGGCTGGCCTGAGACTTTGCAACTGAAATGGTAGGCCCAGAGGTCTTGGGGCCTACTGATCCAGGGGTGGTCCTGTGCTGTCTCGCCTGCGGGGAGAAGCCAAGCGACTGGAGGATCCAGGGGAGGACTTTTCTAGGAGAGGACCGAGCAACATGGCTGGTCTCTCTGGAGGAGCCTGGAGACTCAGTTGGAGGACGCAACCCGGATCACCAACCATTCAGTATCGCCGGGTTGGCTGAAGGAAACTGGTACTGTGTGACAGTTCTTTAATATTACAAGAGCTGCACCTTTAAAAAAAAAATATTAAAAGTCAGCAGCTACAAAGTCTGTGGCAGAGACTTTGTTTGAGCATCTCACCGGTTGTTAGGTCAGTAAGGCCCCTTTCACACTGGGGTGGTTTTCAGGTGCTTCAGCGCTAAAAATAGAGCCTGTGTAGCGCCTGAAAAAACAGCCGGCTTTCTCACTGGAGCGCTGTGCTGGCAGGACGGTGAAAAAGGTCCTGCTAGCCGCATCTTTGGAGCAGTGAAGGAGCGTTGTATTTACCGCTCCTACCCATTGAAATCAATGGGGCAGCGCGGCTATACCGCCGGCAAAGCAGCGCTTTGAGGGCAGTTTTAACCCTTTTTTGGCTGCTAGCGGGGGTTAAAACTGCCCCGCTAGTGGCCGCATACTGCTGCTAAAATGACGGCGCCTTACCGCCCCAGTGTAAAAGGGGCCTGAGAAAGGCCTATCCGGTGATTGCTGGATCCAGTCTGTGGAATCTGTTTGTCCTCTGGATCAGGAAAATACCTCCAACCCGCATTTACCAGGTACCTGAACTCCCCTTAACCCTCCAACCCTCTATTGAAAGACTTTGTGTTTATTCCAAATAAATCTTAAAAACGGACTAAGTGTCGTAACTAACATTGGGTTACTTTCCAACGGGACCCCCTGAGATGGAGAGGCGAGCAGGTGAGGTAACAGTAAGCCCAATAAAAACCAGCAGCTCCTTTGGGGGTCAGCGATACAAATATATATATATATATATATATAACAGCAGTAGATGTGATATGTATATAGAGAAATTAGAGATAAGTGACTCTATAGGCTGAGCAGACAGAATCCCAGGTACAGCTGGTACTTGTAGTCCCCCAGGCTATATAGATCTGCTCATTTCATATTATATAACAGCAGTCGATGTAAGATGTGTGTTTTATAATTAGAGATCAGACACTCCATAGGCTGAGCAGACAGGATCCCAGGTGCAGCTGGTACTTCCAGGCAGTATAGATCTACTCATAATAAGAGTATATAACAGCAGATGTAATATGTCACTAGAGAAATTAGAGATATAAGTGACTTTATAGGCTGAGCAGACAGGATGCCAGGTGAAGCTGGTACTTGTAGTCCCCCAGGCCATATCGATCTGCTCATTATAATATTTTATAACAGCAGTAGATGTAATATGTGTTATACTATTAGAGATCAATCACTCCATAGGCAGAACAGTCAGGATCCCAGGTACATCTGGTACTTGTAGTTCTCCAGCTCATTATAATATTTTATATCAGCTTTAGATGTACTATGTATTTAGAGAAATTCGAGATGTCTGACTCTATAGGTAGATCCAGCTGGTACTTGTAGTCCCCCCAGGCTGTGCTTGCCTCCATAGTGTAGCAGCACATCCCATCCCTCCATCCTCCCTCTCCCAGCCCCCTCCTTCTCCTTGCTGTGCTGTCTCCTGCTGACGTGTCTGCCTCTGTCTGCTCATGCTCCTTCCCGGCCATACACAGGACTCCGCCACCCTACAACTGACATGGCTGCAGCCGGCCGGCACCTCTCTGTGCTGCTGCTCTTCGCTCTCCTGTCCCCCGGCTCAGCCCAGGAGAGAACCTTCTCCGGCACCAAGCGCTGCGCCGACCCGGAGTGTAGCAGTGAGTGAGGGGGGTGTGGGGGAGGGGGGAGGAGGGGAGACCACACTACACACAGGACCCTCCTTCCACCTACAATCGCATTACTTTGCCCGCACTTTGTTAGATTTGGACTTATTTGTGTTGCACGTTCAGTTTATTGTTGTTGGTGTCACTTCCTGTACACTTCTCTCCTTCCATGGAAGGTCAGGGGGGTGCACAGGCTGGGGGTGGGGATGTCCCAGCTCAGTACATGGGGGGGTGCCTGGTCTGGCCTGGGGAAGGGATCAGCTTCCAGTGACCTTCTCACGGCTCCGATCCTCTGTAATTTGGGGATTTGTCCCTGGAGCTTACATCAGTCACTCAAAACACCCCCTGCGTCTGAAATGTTGTATTTTATTTGTTTTTGTAAACTTTATCATGTTTGTTTTTGTTTTTTCCTCCGTTCTGGAACAATTTTTATATTCATCATGTTGACAGTTTTATGGTCTATATCAGTGGTGGTCCCCAATGTTACTAGAGGGCCACATTTAAAATGTGATGTGACTGTTCTGTCCCCGAGACCACAAATACAACAAGTTGTAGTCAAAGATTATGGGGATGACATGAGATGGTCGGGGACTGTGGGGATGACACAAGAGATGGTCGGGGACTGTGGGGATGACACAAGAGATGGTCGGGGACTGTGGGGATGACACAAAAGATGGTCGGGGACTGTGGGGATGACACAAGAGATGGTCGGGGACTGTGGGGATGACACAAGAGATGGTCGGGGACTGTGGGGATGACACAAGAGATGGTCGGGGACTGTGGGGATGACACAAGAGATGGTCGGGGACTGTGGGGATGACACAAGAGATGGTCGGGGACTGTGGGGATGACACAAAAGATGGTCGGGGACTGTGGGGATGACACAAGAGATGGTCGGGGACTGTGGGGATGACACAAGAGATGGTCGGGGACTGTGTGGGTATGAAACAAGAGATGGTCGGGGACTGTGTGGGTATGAAACAAGAGATGGTCGGGGACTGTGTGGGTATGAAACAAGAGATGGTCGGGGACTGTGTGGGTATGAAACAAGAGATGGTCGGGGACTGTGTGGGTATGAAACAAGAGATGGTCGGGGACTGTGTGGGTATGAAACAAGAGATGGTCGGGGACTGTGGGTATGACACAAGAGATGGTCAGGGACTGTGGTGATGACACTAGAGATGGTCGGGGACTGTGGTGATGACACTAGAGATGGTCGGGGACTGTGGGGATGACACAAGAGATGGTCGGGGACTGTGGGGATGACACAAGAGATGGTCGGGGACTGTGGGTATGACACTAGAGATGGTCGGGGACTGTGGTGATGACACTAGAGATGGCCGGGGGCTGTGGGGATGACACAAGAGATGGTTGGGGACTGTGGGGATGACACAAGAGATGGTTGGGGACTGTGGGTATGAAACAAGAGACGGTCGGGGACTGTGGCTATGACACAAGAGACGGTCGGGGACTGTGGCTATGACACAAGAGATGGCCGGGGACTGTGGCTATGACACAAGAGACGGCCGGGGACTGTGGCTATGACACAAGAGACGGCCGGGGACTGTGGCTATGACACAAGAGACGGTCGGGGACTGTGGGGATGACACAAGAGACGGTCGGGGACTGTGGGGATGACACAAGAGACGGTCGGGGACTGTGGGGATGACACAAGAGACGGTCGGGGACTGTGGGGATGACACAAGAGATGGTCGGGGACTCTGGCGATGACACAAGAGACGGTCGGGGACTCTGGCGATGACACAAGAGACGGTCGGGGACTCTGGCGATGACACAAGAGACGGTCGGGGACTCTGGCTATGACACAAGAGACGGTCGGGGACTCTGGCTATGACACAAGAGACGGTCGGTGCATACTAGCTCATTATGCCTTTTCCCTTGCAGGTCTGGAAAAAAAAAAATGTCAGCGGGTTTACTCCCGCTTTAAGCGTAAGGTCAGGATATAGTGGAGTAAAGTTGTACGTTTTATAGGATTGAGTTACAGGCTACTTTCCATAATAAGGTTAAGAGTTTGGCTATGTAAGGTTTCAGGATTAGGTTAAAGAGGAAGTTAAAGCGGAAATAAACCCATTCATAAAACAGTTTCGTTTCCGGGGCATGCCGGAAATGTAACACTCCCATTGGTTGTGCTCTCAATCAAACTGTTAAACCATCCAATGGCTGGTGTCATGACTGATCACATGTGCAGCATCATGGAAGTTTTAGATTAAACAGAGGCAAAGATGGCAGCTTCGTTGGCTAAAAACGATAGGGGGGTTTACTTACACTTTAAAGCAGACCTTCACTCAAAATTGCAAGAACAGCTCATCCTCCTCCTCACCCCCACCCCAACCCCTTTTTTTTGGGGGGAGCAGGTCCTTCTTTTTTTTTTTTTGACAGGTACCTGCTACAACTTCCTCAATTCCTGCCTAGACTCCAGACACTTTGGACACCCCATTCTTACCTGCAGCCTCTGGGTCATGCCCCAGGAGGCTGCAGGATCAGTCCTACGGTGCTGCCTGCCATGCCTTGTGCATGCGCAGTGTGGAGCTGGCTGTGAGACAGGAAGTCACAGCTGGCTCCCACATCCAAGATGGCGGTGCTGGAAAGCGAAAGCCCAGTAGGAATTGACTACAGGCAGGACGGCGCTGGACTCCATGGGCTGGTAAGGGCTTGTTTCTTAAAAGTCAGCAGCTACTGTATTTGTAGCTACTGACTTTTTAGCTTTTTAAAGTGATATTAAAGCCTTGTTTAAAAAAATAAAAAACAAACATACTTATTTGCTCTGTGCAATGGTTTTGCACAGAGCAGCCTCAATCCTCCTCTTCTCAAGTTCCCCGCTGGCACTTCTGGCTCCTCATTCCTGTGGGGGCACCCAAGCAGCCGCACTTCTGATCTGTGGCTCTCTGTGTCCATTCACACATGGAGCCACAGCTTGGCCCCGCCCCCTCCATCTCCTGATTGGTTCACTGCCTGTGATTGACAGCAGCGGGAGCCAATGGCCAATCAGGAGTGCAAGTTTCCGGAGAGGCAATGCTCTCATGGACATTGATGGATAGAGATGGGGGGGGGGCTGCTGCATAAAGAAGATTTAACATTTTTAACATTTAATGCATGAAGGTAAAAAAACATTGTGCCTTTACAACCACTTTATAGTGGTTGTAAACCCTTACAAACCACTTTGACCTACAGGTAAGCCTAGATTAAGGCTTACCTGTAGGTCCAAGAAATATCTCCTAAACCTACACGGTTTAGGAGATATTTACAAAAAGACAGGCACCGCTGTAGACAGCGATGCACAGGTGCACTGAGCATGCCACTGCTAGCGGTGATATAGTGGCGACTCCCGTGTGCATGCGCGGGAGCCACTCACAGCGCCGGAGCAGCGATACCCAGAAGAAAATGGACGCTCTGTGCTACAGGGGACAGCGGTGACATCGCTGGCTCCTGTGTTAGGTAAGTGACACGTAATGGGCTACCATGCGAAGCCCATTATGCTTTACCTTTGCAGGGAGACAAAGAGGAAGTAAACCCATCAGGGGTTACTTCCTCTTTAAGCAAGATGGCAGTACCTCTTTTAAAGTGTATCTAAACCTAAGAACAAAAATGTGTATATAGTATTGCAGCTTACTTATCCTTAGATGTAGTGATGTATTTTTTTTTTGCACTTCTTAGATATAATAAAACTTTTCAATGGTATATTTAAAAGACTAAAATAGAGCATATAAGAGAGTTTACACGCACTTTAAGTTTTAGAGCCTATTTTCACTTATGTGCAGGCATGGTAATGCACACAAGTACGTGGTGTATATGGGTCCTTATAATTTCCCTTTAAAGACCCAGTAAACTGCATTTTATAGGGTTAACCTTAGTGGAGGTTTAGGTGAGAGGTGTCGGCTAAGGTCGCAGTGTTTTTAGGTCCTTCAAGGAATTTGGATCACCTTGGGTGTACCCACACAAAGACCGGGAGGACATGTAAGCTCCATACACATAGTGGAAACCAGGGCTGTAAGACAAGATCGCTAAACCCTCCGGGGCCACTATGCTGGGAAGTTTAGTGACAAAGCCCTTCAGAAGATTGTAGTGTTGATATTTTAAGCTGATCTCTTAAAAGTTTTTTTGTTATATCTGTTCAATAAGCGGACAAAATGCTACTTTATCCTGCCAGAAATCTTGTAAGCTGATAACTTCCTCTGCTTTCTACCTGTGCATATACCAGGGTGGATATAAATCAATGATTTTTAGTTTTTTTTTTTCAAATAGATTTTTGGGATTTTTATCAAATTTTATTTTAATAAAATGCCTTTGGAGTAAAAATCTATCTAAAGATAGTTTTCTATTTAAGATACATTCATTAAAATGGAGCTTAGTTATGTAGCATGAGGCTGTATATTCTGCAATATTTACATTTATGGTAAACTCATTCAATGAATCCAAGTTCTGAAAGCTGAGATAACATGCACTGCATTGATTTATTCACACAATGTCATAGTAACCATGAGATAAACCAAAGTTCAGGTATATTCTTTTTTCCCATTGTTTTTCAAAGCTATGTACACTACAAACTGGATGATTAAATTGGTTCTGATATTGTCTTTTACTAACCTGACAGCTTATTATTCTAAATAGGAAACCTTTATTTTGTTTGCAAATATTAACAATTATAACTACCAGCAAGAATAAGTCATTACATTTAAAGAGCCCCTGTTATTTCAGATCCAGTATGGCAGTGCCTGTTAGCGGGCATCCACTCACCTGCTGCCGCCACGTCCCTCACCTTGTGTCACTGCCGCATCACCAGCTGTCCCATTAAAGTGAATGGGACTGTCGGTGAGTCAACAGCGGGTCAGAGAAGCCGCTGCGGGACAGAGATGACAGTTGCTCTTTGAAAAATATGATTTAAATTGAGTTGATTTAAATCAAATCCACCCTGGCATACACCCTGATGCACACTGTACGTTATAAAAAAAAAAACGCCAGTAGCTTTAGCTGTAGAATGCTGCGTTAAAAACACGAGTTTTGCAGTAGCTTTTTTTTTTTTAGATTTTTTTTATTTATTATTTTTTTTAGCAAAACTATACTTCTACAAAGCTTATGGCTCATCAATGTTGAATAGCCTAGTTTTTCAGCTTTTATAAGCATTTTTATTTTATTTTTATTTTTTAGAGTTAGGGTCCTTTCACACGGGGCGGATCAGTTCTGATCCGCCCCGTGGATGTCCGTTTGCTCAGCGGGGATCACTCCGCCGATCCCCGCTGAGCAGGGAGATGACAGCTCCGTCTCTGCACACTGCGCAGGGACGGACCTGTCACAGCGCCGCTCTCCCCTATGGGAGATCGGATGACGACGGACCGCAGTGCCCGTCGTCATCCGATCCGATCCGCAGACGGATGGAAAAATAGCTTTTTCCTCCGTCACACTTTTTCGGATCGGAGCGGGTCGGATGTCAGCGGACATGTCACCGCTGACATCCGACGCTCCATAGAGCTCTATGGAGCACCCGTTCAGGTCCGCCTGAAAAACTGACAGGCGGGCCTGAACGGGACGTTAGTGTGAAAGGGGCCTTAGTGTGTTTTTACAGCTGAAACCCCCTCTTCAAACCCACTAGTTCTGGGTTTTTTTTTTCCAGTCAGAAAATGCTCCATCCAAAAAATGCTGATAACAGCCTATGTGTGCAAGGACACATAGGATAGCATGCTGGGGAGTTTACTGGCTGTAGAAAAAAAAAGCCTGAAGCCAAAAACAACAGCTGTAAAAATGTCCAGTGTTCCTCAGGCCTAAGGCTCCATGCACACTAGCATTTTTCATAAGCTCAAAAAAAGCTATAAAAAAATGCTGATAATAGCTTTTTTTTTTCCAGCTTCTACCAGTATTAGCATTTTAGTAGCTTTTAGGAGAATTAGCATTATATTAGGGTTTTTGGAGTACAGTTTTCTGCTGGGAAAACGCTCCAAGAAACCATTTTTTTTTTCTGCTTCTAGATGCTGAAGTTCGAAAAAATGCGAATAGCAGTAGTAGTGTGCATGCACACATAGGATAACACTATTTAGCTTTTAGGTGCAGAAAAAAAATGCTAGTAGATTCTAGGAGCTTAAAAAAACGCTAGTGTGCATGTTTTTTTTTTTGGTTTTTTTAGTAGGCAAGGCTGACACCACGTGCAAAGGAATTCAGAGTAGTGTTGTCATATCAAAGAGGAAGGTAGAAACATACCGTATTTCTGTCTGGTACAGGAAGGGTAGGAGCATACCATATTTCTGGTACAGGAAGGGTAGGAGCATACCATATTTCTGGTACAGGAAGGGTAGGAGCATACCATATTTCTGGTACAGGAAGGACCTGCACATGACATCAGGGGGCCAACTGCATAACCAAGAATGTCCAATGCAATACTCCCAACGCACACGTTCCTGCACAAACGGCTGTATCTTAGATTGGGTGCTGAAATGACCAATGGCTGGAATCGACTGCAATCATGAGAAGGAAGTGTCACCGGCACATCGGGATCTCCAAGAAGGGGTCCAAAACTTTAATTACATAGTATCAAAAAAATAAATCTAAACAACATTTCGGAGCCACGTAGGACCCCTTCATCAGGCATGCACATAATATAATTGCTATAATAATATTTATATATATATATATATATATATATATATATATATATATATATATCTATATATATATATATATATATATATATATATATATATATATATATATATATATATATATATATATATATATAATTTGCTTTTATACAAATAATATTCATATCTACAGTTGATCCCTATGATGAACTTACGAAAGGCAAATCCACTTTGCACTGCAAGAGCACTTACTTGGAAGTGCAGTCGCTGTAAATCTGAGGGGTAGATCTGAAATGAGGGGAAGCTCTGCTGATTTTATCATCCAATCATGTGCAAGCTTGCATGTCCCCCTCAGACTTTCGGCGACTGCACTTCCAAGGTCACTTTCAAGTGCACTTGTAATGCAAAGTAGATTTGCCTTTAGTAAATAACCCCCATGTGAACTTTGGCCAGTTCCTGATGAATTGGCTGGAATTTGCTTAGCTCCTTGGCGCAGATCGCACACAAATATGCAGCCTCTCGGCGGGCTGGGCCTTGGGGGCGAGTGGCTGCATGATTGCCTGCAATAGCACCAGTAAAGCTGTGCTGAGAGCGTGCGCCCCGCGCACTCCTGGCACAGACGCTGGCAGCTAACTGAAAGCTCCTGTTGCAGCTTGCGATCGGGAGCTTTCTGATCATGTGATAGCCACTCATGGTGGTCACATGACCATAAGCCCCGCCTCCTGCCATACTAAACCCCTTAAAGGGCCGGCAGGCCCTGGCTCTAAGGGGTATTGGGTGGCCCTGTTGCTGTCTGACACCTCCCACACAACATCCTTTAGGCCCGGTTCACACTCATTTCAATTCTGTTGTGATTTTGATCCGTTTCGTCATTTAAAATAACATTGTTTTCAATGAAGTATGTTCACATCAATGCAGTGCGATTCTGATGTGGCTAAAAAGGGTCATGTGCGCGCCAGATCAGAGGCGGTGCGAATTCAGGTCCATAGAGTTCAATGGGACCGGACCATCCGAATTCCAACATCACAAACCTGACAGAGGATCTAACGCCTCACCTTTGGATACAGGTTAAAATTATGACAGTAATCTTATAGTTTTTTACGGCTTTATATTGCAATCGGACGACCACAGTGCCACATTGTTTACCATTATGTGTTTTGTACCAAATTTCAATAATTGCCATTTGCTGCAAATCTTGCAGCCAGTTGTAGCTTAGTAGTAGCAGCAGTGCTCCAATGTGGAGTTGTAGTGCAGTCGAGGTTCGGCCCCCACTTGCCAAGCTGTCAGCTGCTGCTTCTTTGTCATGGCTTTGTAAATACAAGGAGTGATGGGGGTGGCTGTATTATGGAGTGGGGGCAGGTGAGGAATCTTCCATTGTTTACATACAGTCTCCCAGCTGTTCCTTCTCCTTCCTTGTGTCAGTGTGACCTAAAGAGAATCTACAGTCTCTTTCAAGGTTGATTTTTTTTTTTTTTTCAGAAATGTATGCAAAAGAAATTAGCGTTAACATTGCCTTAGTTCTTTTTTTTTTTTCTTTGTATACTTCTGTATAATTTTTTATTGTATCTGTACAAAGAAGCATGGATATCCCCTCTCTACAAATGCAAACTCTGCTCCTTGCTTATTATTGTTGCAGTGCTTTAAGCTGGATATACATGGAATGAATTTTGTCCAGTTAATGATGAACCATCTGAATTTCGAGCCATGGGTGGTCCTGTTAGGACCATTTTGACTGCTATTCTTTGATCTGAATAAAAAAAAAAAAGAAAAATCAAAGGGGTGGAATGGAAACATCAGAAAATCAGATGCAATTACTGTTTGGGTGTTCTGCAAGCCACAGGTCCTGGCCTTCAGGATATAATAGCTGTCACTGCAGATTCATCCATCCACGCTGGTTAGTGTGGATGGGGGGGATCGGTACATTTCTCCCTGCTTTATTGTCCTATGCTCTTTGTGCACATCTACTCCAAATCCCTGAAAACAGTATAGTGCCTTGGTGTAATTGGTTTTATTTCAGCAGTAATTCAGCAAGGGTGTTGATTGCACTTGCTTAATGTACAGATGGAGACTCTATAGATCTATACAAGTACAATACAGTCTTCATTATACAGTACCATTACAAAATACACAAGTCATATATATTAAATGATGGTGTATGTACAGTAAGATCAAAGCTTTTATATCAGTTTTGGTTAGAGTGTGTGTGTGGGGTCCTCACTCTGACGTCTTAGGCAGATTTGCCTTTAACCTTTAACCACTGTGATCCCTGCGTGTTTCCCGCACTGCATTGCAATCGCACTTCCCCTGCAATCTGATGCAGGTGTTAATACAAAGTTAATGACACCCCAAACGCAATGATTTTGCCTGCACTGGATCGCAGCAGATTGCATGGAATAAAATGACCATGCAATCTGGTTGCAGTGCTGCTCCAAAAAAGTGTATGCATGTCTTTGGTGCAGTGCAGTGCGATTTTGAGCAGGGTGGTTTCTGTGCAATTCACATGCAGTTCATACCGTGAACAGGGGCTTACTTCCTGTCTGTTATGCCCTGTACACACGGTCGGAAATTCCAACGGAAACGGTCCGATCGGATTATGTTGTCGGAAAATACGATTGTGTGTGGGATCTATCTGACTTTTTGTAGAGAATTCCGACGGACAAAGTGCCACGCATGCTCAGAATAAATTTTACGAGACGAAAGCTATTGGCTACTGGCCTCTACGTAGTCCCGTCATACGCAATGAACGTCACCGTGTTCAGAACAATCAGATTTTCTGTCAACTTTGTCCGACCATGTGTATGCAACACAAGTTTCGACCAAAATCCGTTGGAAAAAATCAGACGGATTTTGTGGTCGGAATGTCCGACTGTGTGTACAGGGTATTAGATGCAACCGGAAGTAAGAGGAAATCTCTCCAAAGTGAGTGTCACTACAACGTTTGTCCTCACCTTTTTGTTCTGGTGATAACCAGGGGTGCAACCATCGTCACCGATCCGTGATCCGAACGGGTCACCCCTAGTTCCGAAGTGGCGGCCATCTTGGTGCACCCGACGGCATTTACAATGTGATAACTTGTAAACAAACCAGCGTCATGATGACGCCGGTTCCTCTCTCCCCTCTGTGTACAGATCTGTACAGTGGAGGGGAGAAATCAGATGGCAGCAGCGCTATGGGCCTCATCTGTAGAGCCCACAGCGCTGCTCTGTGACAAGTGCAGTCACAGCCATCCCTCCGTACTCTGCAATACCCTGGCAATACTCTGCAATACCCTGCCAATATTTGGCAATACCCTGTCAATACTCGGCGATAACCAGCCATACTTGCCGATACCCAGCCGTACCCAGCCATGCTCAGCCAATATTACAGTGGGGGAAGATGTATATTACAGTGGGGACTATATGGTGGTGGAATTTTGACAGGTTTTTGAAAATTCAATTATTATTTGCTGATCTAAAAAATTATCCGATCCGTGACTCTGATCCGAGGAACGATCCGATCCGTGAGTTTTTTCATCCGTTGCACCCCTAGTGATAACGCTTTCCACTTGTGTCCTGTCCCAGTGACGGTGCACAAAAGAACAAATAAAGAGGGTGAATTTCCCCAACATGGACAAGGGCAGCGATTAAAAACTTGTAATAAGTATCTAACTGTGAACATACACTTTAATATTAATAATAATAGAGTAAATTGTGCACTAAAAATACTTTATCCTCTTCATTAAAATGGCCGGATCGTCAAAGCTCATCTCATGTAAACTGTCAGCACTATATAAATCGCGAATAATAATAATTATTATTATTAATAATAATAATAATAATGTCTATGGCCAGTTGAACAGAGAGGAAATCAAGACTACAACCAATTTTATATAACAAAGAGCAGCTAACCGCGTGCAAAAAATAATTAACCAAGAAGACTGCTTAAAAAGTAAATGAATTATTTTTTACATAAAGTCAATCATTTAGAATGAATAAATGCCGCGGTTATCTCACCCTGCCGCCACATTCTAATAGCTCTTTGCTTATACTTACCAGCCATAAATGTGTCAATCATAGTCTGCGGTGCAGAATGACCTTGGCCTTCAGTTTTTTGCCCTGCCTCTGCTGCCTATAATACTCATTGAGGGCCGTTTCACACTGGAAATTGCACAGGAGCATGCTCTGCGTTCCTGTGGGATTCACATGCAGTTCTGCATAGTGTGATTTCTGCCCATTCATTTTAAATGGGCAAAAATCACACCGCACCGCACCAAAAGTAGTGTATTCAGTACTTTTGGAAACTCACTGCAACTGGATTGCATGGCAGTTTTGTAATATGAGATCAGGTGTGGGCAAACGCATATTTCCCGCACCACAATCTGGTGTGACCTGACCCTTGGGACCAGGGGAGATGCAAACATAAATAAAGTGTAGACAGATATAGCAAACACTCAGAATGACTGAAGGCCTTTAGCATTTTGAGATGGAAATGAGGGACACCTACTAGCAAACATATGTAGGCATAGGACACGCCTCCTGCCACACCTTCTTCTTTTTTTTTTTTTTTTTTTTTTTTTAAGTATAATTCTTTATTCAAAGGATTTAACATAATATCAACGAAAAGAAAAAAAAAAAAAAGAATAAAAAGGAACACCCCCTTAAAGGAGAATTAACCAAAAAAAAAAAAAAAAAAGGTTAATTTAAATCCACAAGGGCTCTTTTTTTTTTTTTTTACTACTATTATTCCTTTATATTGGCTGTTAAAATTTAGAAATGCAGCAATTTAGAAATTGGATGAAAGGATTAGCACTGGGAAACACTTTTTTGAAATATAAAAAGTGCATTTTATATATAACTATATAAATGAGACTGAAATGAGAGAGAAATGAGGGGGAAAGAGGGACCAAATCAAGGACAGTTGGGAGCTATGCCTTTAGTCTTTGTAAATGAATGACTTGAGAGCAACGTTCATTTATGTGTCACGTATGTAAACACTTGCACAAAGATTTAAATGTGTACTGTGTAACGTGTTCCAAATTGGGCCACGGGGACAACATTTCCTACTTAGATTTATGCTATGGGGGAATACTGACCCCAACACAGCTGTGATTATGGGCCTTACAGCTATCATACTACTGCATTCATATTGGTATGGATCTGACCACAGCGTTTGTTTACATCCTTGTGCGTGAGCCTCATTGGGGAATACAGTATAATGGCTGTTTTTGTAAACCATTTTTGTATTCTGTATTTTCTCTTCTCTCAGTAGCCCTTGTAATGATTTCATGGGGCTCAGTCTGGATCACAGGGCTATATATTTTGTTAAACCCACTGTGTATATATAAGAGTAGTGCTGTGCTGTTTGTATAGTGTCATCCAGTTGGTGTGGTTTAGCTGGTTGTCATATTTTCAATATTCATTGTGATTTCTCTGAATAATATGGAGGAGGAAATAGGCTGGCAGACTTTTCCTTCATGAATTTTAGTTCTGCCCTTAGGGCTATTTTATACACAGTGCGGTGAAAGGTGATTTACTGTATTGTAAGGTGACCAGATTTTTTAAAATAAAATCTGGGGACATTTTTTTTTCTTTTTACTAGTAATGGCGGCAATTAGTGACTCTCTGCCTGTCACCGCAGCAGCCCGCCTCACAGCCTGTCAAGTCTTACTCTCCGGGCCCCGGCTACTACTGGGTGGGGAGCGGAGGCACAGGGAAGGCAAGGAGATGGGCAGGTGGCTGGTCCGAACTTGAGCCAAGGCAGAAGAACATGTAAGCAGGAGCTGAACGGGCATGTGCCCAAAACTAAAGAAATATTCTCTCCACTCTGACCAGCACATGATCACCCCAAATACACCCCACCCCCTAAGCTAGTAGGAGCGGCAGAGTGCGGGGGGGGGGGGGTTGAATTCAGGTTTTTTTTTTTTTATTCTGCACTGACGGTCTTTGAAATTGCCCCAGCCCCTGTTCAAATGCAATCCGGGGACAAAACCGGGGACAGAATTGGTTCGGGGACAGTGTCCTCAATCCGGGGACTGTGCCCGGAAATCAGGGATGTCTGGTCACCCTACTGTTGTAAAAAGCCTGTCGCCGCAAGGATGAACAGAAAACAAGTGTTTCCTGTGTGTCCCATTCATATTGCAGCTTATTCTTATATGCAGCCTAGTGCTGTGCTGCAGCATGCTGCAATAAAATGCAGACATGTTGCTGGTGTAGTGATTAGCACTCTCACCTAGCAGTAAAAAGGGTCGTTGTTAGAATCCCAACCACGACACTACCTGCCTGGAGTTTACAGGTTCTTCCTGTGCCTGCATGGGTTTCCTCCGGGTACTCTGGTTTCCTCCCACACTCCAAAGACCTGCTGGTAGCTTAAAGAGGAAGTAAAGGCAAAAAAAATGTTTAAAAAAAAAACACACCCTGTAAGGCAAAGGCATAATGAGCTAGTATGCATAGCATACTCGCACACTCGCGCCATATCGCTGCAATCTGCGGCCTGCCCAGTGCGCCTGTGGCTGTCTTCGGGTAAATATTTCCTAAACCGTATAGGTTTAGGAGATATCTCTTGGACCTACAGGTAACCTTTAATCTAGGCTTACCTGTAGGTCAAAGTTGGTTGTAAGGGTTTACAACCACTTTAATTGGCTTCTGTCTAAATTGGCCCCAGTATATGAATGTGAGTTAGGGACCTTAGATTGTAAGCTCCTTGAATAGGGACCGATGTGAATGTACAATGTATATTTAAAGCGCTGCGTAAATTGACATTACAACCACTTTAACCTACAGGTAAGCCTAGATTAAGGTTTAAGGATTTAAGAGAGGTTTAGGAGATATTTGCAGAAATAGCAGTACCGATGTCTACAGTGCAGGCGCACTGAGCGTGCTGTTTCTAACGGCGATCATGCCATTAGTGGTGGCATCAGCGGACATGTGCGGGGGTGACATCATCGTGGCTCCGGCCTTTCACAGCGCCGGATCCGCGATACCCGGAAGTCACTCCACGATAGATGGCGGAGGAGGAGGCGAACGAGGGCCAATGCGGGGGCTTCGATCTCAGGAAAGTAATGCTATGCATAATAGCTCATTATGCCTTTGCCTTGCAGGGTGTATTTTTTTTTTTTAAGAGGCTTTACTTCCTCTTTAAATAATAATAATTCGCTGCACACTGTACACTAGGATCATATGGCACTGTACTGTACTGTAGTGCAGCGCATTATGCTGCTGTTCAGCTCCATGAATGAAGTGTATGTTTTGTACACTTCAAATAACATTTGCATGAATATAAAAAAAAAAAAAAAAAAAGAGTGCTGCGTGTGTGATGCTCTGAAATGCGCACCACACTTCCCCCTACCTCAGCTGGGAATGGACAGCTCTGCCAGAGAGGTAAATTAATCTGCAGCTGTTCACACCGGGAATTGCACAAGAACACGCTGTGCGTTCTGTGTGCTGTGATTTCAGTCCATTCATTTTGACTGGGCTGAAACCACACTGCATTAAATGTAGTGCATGTACTAGTTCTGGAAACTCACTGCAAC
The DNA here is from genome assembly GCF_037356315.1 of Lithobates pipiens. NCBI lineage: Eukaryota > Metazoa > Chordata > Amphibia > Anura > Ranidae > Lithobates > Lithobates pipiens. The sequence goes on from NW_027507758.1 coordinate 77,426,292, forward strand.
TGGATAGCATGGTACTTCTGTACTATGTAATCCAGTGCAGGCTAAAGCATTGCACTTGTGATATGTGTTTGGGTTGTCATTAATATTGACACCTGTTTCAGATCGCAACTGAAGTTTGTTTTGAAAGGCATGTGGGAAACATGCACGGAAGTGGTTGTAAACCCTTACATACCTATATACCCAGTATACAGGTATGGCCTCGGGTAATACACAGAGATGAAACAAATCCTCCTACATAAGTTGTATCCAATTATCTGCAGTATACTATTCTGTTCTCTCTTCTCTGATTGGAGGGAAGAGACGCACCCCCCTTTACACAGCACACAGGAATAGAGCTGAGGCTGTCAGTCAGCTGAATGTCCCTCCCCTGTCACCATTTTTCTTTTGGTTTTAGGAAAACTTGTCAGAAGTGATTCATGCTGATAGCAGAGGAATGAAGCAGCAGACAGAAATGACACTTGTTGCGCTTAATTGAAACAACTACATACTATAGAAGGATATGCTTTGTTCATATTTTATGTCTGAGGTTTACAGCCACTTTAAAGTGGAATTTAACTCGCTAAATCAACTTTTATCTTTTTTTTTTATAACCCTCCCCCTTACACTAATGGGATAAAAAAATGTATTATAATTTTTACTTTCTTGTCCTTTTTTTGTGCTGCAAAGCAGCGGATTTCTGTGTGTGCCCGCAGATGCAGCGGGGCGGTACACTGCCAATCTGCCAGAAGCTGGCAGTGTTGGGTGCACAGACTGAAATCCACCACATGTCAGGTCCCAGATGCCTGGAAGACACCAGCGACACATCTGTGCATGCAGGAGAGTGCATTCATACAGTACATGTATTTTTAATAACACGGTTCTGTTTTTCTTCCGCAGAGTTGATATGCAGGGGTAAAGCCATAGCGGATTTCACGGGTCCAGACTGCCGCTTTGTGAATTTTAAGAAGGACGAATTAATATATGTGTACCACAAACTGGACGGGAGATCGAGCCAACTTTGGGCAGGAAGTGTAAGTGAATTATTATTGTTATTATACAGGATTTATAGAGTGCCAACATATAAAACAAAAAACTGGCGCTGAAGTAATGAATCAAGTGAAATGGATAGTAATAATAGGTGAATTGTTTTAGCTGCTGCAAAAAAGTGCTAAAACTCTAAATAGTAAATGGGTAGGAGCAGCGCTAGCAAATAAGAAGTGAAACACACGTGGAAATAAGTGGACAAATAAAATAAATAGTGAAATTCCTAAAAATATTAATAATAACCAAATGTCATTTGCATAGGTCCAAAGTTAATATAAGTGCATAAAGTGTATCCCCCTTAGGAGACCACACTCACCAAACAAAAACAATCCTCAACTTTTCAGCCCAAAGATCAAACAAGTAGGCAGCCACAACACTAGTGATGCTAAAATTCCAGGGGTAAAACGTTTGATGGGTACTTGATAATATGGGAATACCACACTACACCGGTAAAAAAGAGATAGAGAGAGAGAGATATGGTGAAGCACCATTAAGCTGTATAAATGTCGCTACTTACAAAAATGCAGTGTAGCGGCGTGCTCCTGAAGAGCACGTGCTATGCGTTTTTTTTCAAAGTTAAAATTGCCTAAACTGCGGTTTGGTATGGGTACAATTATCTAAATGAGACTTCAGCATCAGTCTGACTGGACTATGAAATGTTCAGCCTGGCCACCGGGGGGCACTGTCTCTTCTGGCAGGCATGGAACTATGGTCTGGTTAGGTGCTTAAAGAGGAAGTAAACCCTGATGAGTTAACTTCCTCTTTCATTCCCTGCAAAAGTAAAGCATAATGCACTACTATGCATCGCATAGTAGTGCATTATGTGTCACTTACCTGACACAGGAGCCAGCGATGTCACCGCTGTCCCCTGTAGTCCGGCGCATCCATCTTCTTGGTGGGTCTCGCTGCTCCGCCGCTGTCATTCGGCGAAGCCGCGATGGCGACACTCCTGCGAATGCGCACGGGAGCCGCCACGCGCGGCTTATTGCCGTTGACGGGTGCTGCGCTCAGTGCGCCTGCGCTCCGCTGTCTACGGCGCGTGCCTGTCTTTTGGCAAATATCTCCTAAACCGTGTAGGTTTAGGAGATATTTCTTGGACCTACAGGTAAGCCTTAATCTAGGCTTACCCGTAGGTCAAAGTGTGTTTACAACCACTTTAAGTTACTCTCTCTTGGAGCCCACCCAGTGGGAGTGGCACTTTCACTGTGCTTTCTGGGAGAGGGTATTTAAGATGCGGATGTCACGTGGTTCGGTGTTCCGGTCCAGAATGATGTACTGACTTCATGGTCCTGGTCCTCCTGACCAGCCCCCAGGAAGGCTATGGCCTGGGGTGCGGATCCACCCGATTTGGATGCCTCTGGGCTGGCTAGTCCGAGGCAAGGAAACTAAATAAGGATTCTGAGGTGGTTGGGTGGCATCATCGGACTCTTCAGAAGAAGGCCACATAGGGGTTGGTTTCTTAGTAAGAGCCTGGAAGGGCTGAAGTACCCGAGAGAATCCGTTCTAACCAGCAGCTCATTAGTGCTACAGGAGGATAAAAGCAAACTCTCAGGCCGCGTAAACACACGAGCGGACTGTCCGCCCAACTAGGTTCGTCAAACAGTTTTACAAACAGTCCGTTTAAAATTAGCATGAACGGACTTGACCACACACGACGAACGAACAGTCCACTGAAAACTTGCGTGAACGGCACGTACGACGGGACGAGAGATTCGAAGTCCTATACACTGCAATGCACTGCAATGCAACCTTCGGCGTGTAAATCCTTTCTGAGCATGCGCGGAACTTAGTTTGACGAACAAGCCTACACATGAGCGGACTGTCCGCTCAAACCAAGTTTCAGCGGACAGTCTTACGGAAATTCCGAAAAACTTTGTTCGTCAGACTGTCCGCTGAAACTGTCCGCTGAAGCCCACACACGGACAAAGTTGGACGAACAGTCCGCCCGTGTGTACGCGGCCTCAGAAAATACTGAAAAGTTGAGGATTCTTCTTGTTTGGTGAGTGTGGTCTCCTAAGGAGAGCGCTGCTCCTACCTGTTTACTATATAGTGCCAACAGTTTACACAGCGCTTTACAATATAAAAATGAGACAATACAGTTACAATACAATAAAATACAAGAGGATTAAGAGGGCCCTGCTCATAAGAGCTTACAATCTAATAGGGTGGGGTAGGTGGTACAAAAGGTTGTAACTGTGGGGAATGAGCTGATGGAAGGGGTAGGAGATTAGTTGGAGATGTGGTAGGCTTCCCTGAAGAGATGAGTTTTCAGGGATCAACTGGAAGTAGCAAGAGTAGGGGATAGCCGGACAGGTGGTCCCCATCCGTCTGTTTTTAGCAGACTGGATTGGATGTCGGCGGGTGTCAGCAGACACATGTCCACTGACATCCGCCGCTCCATAGAGAACAATGGATGTTGTGATCAGATCCGTCTGAAAAACTCACAGGCGGACCTGATCGGTCCGGCAGTGAGACAGGGTTCTAATGGAAAGTGGGCCTCGCTAAGTCTAAAGCTGCCCAAACATTATTACATTTTTTTTCTTGCAGCCAGACAATCTTTTAGTTATAAATGTAACCAATCTATTAATAACAATCTCTAATTGTTCAGTTGATCAAACTGCTCGGCAAAATACCTCCACATCCGATCGTCTTGTTGAGTCAAGGTGAATAAGTTGGTTGAATGAAGGAGCTTTGCTTTGCAATTTTTATTCAGTGTGATTACTTTATTTGCGATGAGTGAACGATCATATGATCACAATGAAATGTATGTGCCCACCTTTAGTCAGAGAGGTGTAGTCAGTAATGCTGCTGCTAGGTTTGGTCTGGGGATCTACGGTTCAGTAAGTTCTGGTCATGAAGACGTTAAGGAAACGTCCCTGCACCCTGGGTTTCCTGTGTTTTTGGCAATTATCTGCACCTCACCCACTTTGTAAATATGGCGAGGTGCCTTGTCACTGCTCACCGTGACTTTGTAATTAATGTAGACATAAAGGATCATTTCTGAATTATTAAAAAATGTACAATGCTCCCATTGTTACTTAAAGCGCATGAATGACGCCAACATCCCTATTGAATAACTGAATATCCAAAAGAAAAAAAAATAAGAAGTCTCAGATATCAAGGTCAGTCCCTTACTAAATAGTGAAGCCATAGGATGAGCATGCCAGTCAGAGAGCTAGCAAGTGTTAAGAAAAGTGATTACATACCAACATTTAAAGTGGTTGTAAACCTCAGACATGAACAAAGCATATCCCTCTATAGAAGGGGTCTCAAACTGGCGGCCCTATAGCTGTTGCGAAACTACAACTACCATCATGCCTTTCCCTGTGGGAGTCATGCTTGTAACCGTTAGCCTTGCAATGCCTCATGGGACTTGTAGTTTCACAACAGCTGGAGGGCCACCTGTTTGAGACCCCTACTCTATAATGTGTACTTGTCTTAATCCAGAGCACTAAATGTAATTTCTGTCTGCTATCTGCATGAGTCACTCATGACAGATTAAAAGAGGGAGCTCAACACACACCCTGTGATTGACAGCCTCATTGATCTTCTTGTGTAAAGGGGGGGGGGGGGGGTGGGGGAAGGTGTCCTTTCCTTTCAATCACATCTCACTGAGCTCTGCATTGTGTAACTTGAGGTCCCCGCCCCCTGCTTTCTAAAAGCTCAGACAAGCTGTATAAATTCTGCACTTTGAACAGCTGCAGAGAAGAGAGGGCTGCAGATAAATAGTTACAACTTATATAGCAGGATGTGTTTCATCTCTGTGTATCACCTGAGGCCAGTCACTTCACTGGGTATATGTGAGGGTTTACACTCACTATAATGATAACTGTACTTTTGTATAGTTGAACTTTTAAACTCTCCCATCCCTACAATGCTGCAAACATTCTGGCCAAGTCCTTGCTGCTCATCCTATGGAGAGTCTGTCTGTCATAGTTGGCATTTTCATAGGAATGTATAGGAATTTCTTTGTGCATGGGGCTTTAGATCTGGAAAAAAAGTGGACAGGTGATTATCCACTTGTCTTCCGCCATATAGCTATATGACGATATCCTGAGCACATGTCATATGACGTCACCGGGATATCGCTCCCGGGGGGCACGCATTGCGGCGATCGTTGTTGCGGTGTGTGTCACTCCAATCACAATGTAAACCGGAAGATCTGCTTTGCGTTGATCGTCTGCTCTCCTGACGGGGGGGGCGGGGGGGGGTCTGGGCTGATTGTTTATCAGCGTAGCCCCCCTCGGATGTATGCCCAGGACCACCAGGGATGGCCACCACCCTGGACCACCAGGTATACCACCCTAGACCACCAGGGAAATGCCAATCAGTGCCCAGGAATCTGCCAATCAGTGTCATTGAAAAATGCCTAACAGTGATGCCTATCAGTGAAATCCAGTGCCAGCCATCAATGCCCATCTGTGCCTATCAGTTTCGCCTATCAGTGCCCACCAGTGCCGCCTATCAATGCTGCATATCAGTGCCCATTGTCAGTGCCGCCTTATCAGTGCCCATCAGTGATGGAGAAAACGTACTTATTTACAAAATGTTATAACAAAAAAATAATTTTTCTTTGTTCAAAATTTACGTTTTTTTTTATTCATTTGGCAAAAAATAAAAACTGCAGTGGTGATCAAATACCACCAAAAGAAAGCTCTATTTGTGGGAACAAAATGATAAAAATTTAGTTTGGGTACAGTGTAGCATGACCGCGCAATTGTCATTTAAAAAGTGACAGCGCTGAAAGCTGAAAATTGGCCTGTGCAGGAAGGTGCAAAAGTGCCCGGTATTGAAACTTTTTTTTTTAATATAATTTAAAAGAAAAACTATGCAAAAGTATAGTTGTCCTTTAACCCTTTTAATGCTACCAATATAAGGCTTATATTGCGGCAGCAGTGGCTTTTGCACACCCATCCATCTGCTGTACCTTTCCACAGTGTTCATTAAAAGATGCAGCAAGTGTGATAGAGTCCGCCTCATTTTCTATCTGCGGGAAATCCAGGATCCAGGATCCCCTATCCCTTTCCTCCCCAGCATGACTCTCCCTGGCCCACCCCTTTTATTGGATTTGTTATTTCAATCATAGAGGCCCAGAATCACGTAGAGGAGTTACCTAGGGTGGTCTGCATGCAAATTCAGCCTACGTAGGAGCGCCCACTTCGTCAGACTCACATCCACCCATCATGGCATTTTGATATTTGCATAACTCCTCCCAAGAGCCAGCCCACTGCTTGCAAGGCAGAGTACTGTCATGTTTTCAGGAAGTACAGCACCCTGCTGGCCCCTCCCACCAGCCACAGAGAAGCATAGAGATCCAGTGATGATTTCCCAGGCTCTAAAAAAAAAGGAATGTAATGAAACATGAGAAAAAATTTTTTTTCTTTAACCACTTGACATGTGAATTCCTGGGAGGCGATCATATGATGGCCTCCCCTGTGCACGCTCCCTGCGTGTGCCCTGATCACCGAGTCAGGGCTCAGCTCTGCCCCCTCCCTCCTGTCAGTCATCTGGGACACGTGACAGGTCCCAGATGACTGCACGGCCCATTGCGGCACGTGGCGCCGCTCGCGCATGCGCAGCGGGTGCTCGGCTGTGAAGCCACAGCCGTGTGCCCGCAGTTGCAATGCCAGCGCTGCCGAGCGGAGGGGGGACGAGCGGAGCTTCGACTCCCCCCGCATCGCTGGATCCTGGAACAGGTAAGTGTCCAGTTATTAAAAGTCAGCAGCTGCAGTATTTGTAGCTGCTGACTTTTAATTTATTTTATTTTTTTATGGAAACTCCTCTTTAAGTTTCCCAGATTTGGGTTTTAAATACATCCTTTAAAAGGATACTTCCTACTCGGGCATCAGGAACTCGCTGAATGCTCCATATTTCCACCAGTGTGTCCCATGTCTGACAGTGAGAAGGTTCTTCAGGACTACAAGACTCATGCTCATTTGTACATTTTAATCTGTAATTGATGGCAGCTGAAGCTAGCTATGCTGGTACACTATGCATTGGCACATCATCTTGTTGCCCACATTGGCAACCAGCAGCCTGGACTTTATGCACACTGTGCGTTTAGCCTCGGCATGAGATCCTGTTTTATGTTTTTTTTTTTGGGGCAGGCTGAAGCGACAAGCGTACCATCCAGTACTCTGAGAGGCAGAAAGCTGCTGCGGTTAGATGGTGTATCAAGTTTTACTAAGGGCAGTATGCACCCAGGGATGAATTCCTAAAATGCAGACTGCTTGCATTCCAGGCATTTGTCCAGCCACAGCAGCTTTCGGCCTCCAGTAGAGTTTTTCAGGCTTCTGGATGCTGGGCCCTTGCCTTTGGCTGCCACCAAAACACCAGGATCTCACGCAAATGGGCTAAATTCCTTATAGTGACAACACTGCTTCCGCATGTAGGCTTTGAAAGGCCATGTTGTCACCCTGTCCCAGGAAGTAGCTGGGGAACTTTTGCCCACTCTTTGCACAATAAAGCAAATTTGTCTGCAGTTGGGTTTTAAATACATCACTTTACATGTTCCTTTCGGAAGGATTTTTTTGTAGGGCTGTTACTGATTAAAATTTTTGTGTTCGATTAATCGATTTTTTTTTTTTTAATCGACTAATTTTGATTAATTATAATGCACATACACATCCAGCTACTTTTAGCTGATCTCCTTGCATTGCATTAGTTAGTGGTAAATGTGGTATACACTATATACAATCACCCGACACTAGTTAGTTTCCACAATCCATGACTTAACTTCACAGTTCACACAAATACGTTTTAAATTCAAACTATAGCACTGACGTAAGTAATTTTTTTAATTAAACTTTGAGAAAAACGTAGAAAGTTAGTTTAACTTTAATTATAAAACGTATCTAGTATATTGACTGTCAGTCACTTTATATAGGCAAGTAGGCATCACTTTAGCCAGTCACGCAGACATATCAGAGTGTTTACATTTTGTTGTTTTACAACAATGTTATCAAATTTGCCTACACTTAGCTCACTGAATGATCCCAGTTAAGCACATCCATATTTACCATCCCTGTCCAGGCTGTCTGGTGATGTCACAGACATCGACGTCACCAGACTCCTCCCCCCTTCCCTTCGTTAGCAGACGTAGGCACGAGGGGAGGAGTCCAGTGACATCGATGTCCGTGACGTCACCGGATATCCGACGGAACTCCCTGAAGACCCGGAAGCCGACGGAGAGGTGAGTACCGATCAAAATAATTTTGATCGATCAAAAAAATTACCAATTAATCAAGGAATTAATCTTTAATTTTCCCAGCCCTAATTTTTTTGTACTTGGGCAGTCAGGGAGAATTTAGCAGGCCTCATAACCTACTCCCTATTACCACCGCTCTCTGCGTTTTCAGCTTCAGCTCTAGACATGCAAATGTATAAATCCGGCCATCTTCATGTGTGGGAAAATCTGTAAGCTGTGCGTATGGCAGGCATCAATAATAGTATGAAGGTCAGTGGTGCAGTGCTGCAGAATGTACGCAACGCTAAATGTATTCATAGTACAGTTATTATTAGATGGTGATACAATGAAAATCTGCAGTATAAAAACTCCATTTCCTGCATTGTAGGACTTTATTGTTGTGCTCCAGAGTCACTAGAGAGGCTTATTTTTAGCTGGTTGGTGGCCGGCTCAGAGGCATGATGTAGTCAGTGACAGCCAGGTTCACAGCTGGGGTCATTTAATAAGTCAGTACAAAGTGCAACCAATCAGATTAAAGTATTCCTGTTGTAAAAATAAAAAATACAATGTCAGGCTGGCCGCCCTGCTGTTATGTTGACAGTTTGATATCAATACTTTAGTCCCTCTCCCAAACCAAGAAGCATATGGATCTCAGAGTTGGAGAAAAGTCCCTTTTTGTGCCTACCTTTTCAGGGCCAGTGACTCAATATTGAAGCCAGAGGATAGACATGACAGCATAGCACATAGAATTTTCGTGCAGAGGTCAGTGATGGAAGCCTCCTTGGCCCTTATTCATCAGCACACAAGGCATATTAAAGTTTAAAGCATGCTTAAGTGACCTCAGGCAATATTAAAGTGGTTGTATGCTCAATTTTTTAACTTTTACCTACAGGAAAGCCTATAATAAGGCTTACCTGTAGGTAAAAAAAATATCTCCTAAACCTGTACGGTTTATGAGATATTCCCCTCGGTATGCGCCGCTGACTGCAGCGGCGCATGCGCACAAGGGGGTTCTCGGCCTGAAAATCCGGCAGTGGCCGGCCGGCCGGAATGAAATCTCCCGCGCGCATGCGCGGGAGTGACGATATCGCGGCTCCGGCCACTCACAGCGCCGGAGCCGCGATACCCGGAAGAAACGCAGAGGGAGCATGTCGGCTCCCTCGGCGTGGATCAGGCCAGATGTCGGGGCCTCGTTCTAAGGTAAGTATTTCATAATGAGCTAGTATGCGGTGCATACTAGCTCATTATGCCTTTTGCTTTGCAGGTTTAAAAAAATAAAATAAAAAAATTTGCGGGTTTACTACCGCTTTAATGCATGTTGTTTTAGCTTGCCTTATTTGTAGCACACCTTAAAGCGGCATTCCACCCACATTTTCCACTCCTAGCCATGCAGCACTAATGTGCATCCTTAAAATTAATTGGTAATTTATTATTTTCTTTTCTGTTCACTTACTTGATTTAAGCCTATATTTAATTTCACTTCCTACCTTTAGACGCCCACGGATGTCCTTTCTGGTTTTGCATTTGCTCCTGGGAGATCTTGGTTAGCTTGGCATGGCACTGCTCCCTTAACATTTAACATTGGTGTCTATGGAAATTCTTGGTTAGCTTGGCATGGCACTGCTCCCTTAACATTTAACATTGGCCTCTATGGAAATTCTTGGTCAGCTTGGCATGGCACTGCTCCTTTAACCTTTAACAATGGCGTCTGTGGAAAATCTTGGTCAATTTGGCATAGCAAGCTGACCAAGATTGCACTGCACTGCACATGCGTGAGATCGGCAGGTGCATGCTGGGTAGCCAGCATGCACAGAATCCTGGAAGACGGACACTGTGGCTTCAGATGCCCACACTGGTGATGGCTGTGCTGTGCAGAAACTTCACAAAGTAAGAAAGCTATGCTGCACAACTAGAAAACTGGGCTTAGGTTAAAGCATACCTTACATTGCACGGGGCATGAGTATTCTAGGGGTATTTTTTATCTTAAAAGTCATATTTTGGCCGGAACGCTTTAAAGGGTAACTCTATTTTCATGGGGGAAAAAAAAGCAAATTGAGAAAAATGAATATAGCATATACAATTGTGACACAAGTCATATTGTAATTGAATGTTATTAAAAATGACCTTTCCTTTTCAATCTGCAGCCGCTGTAATTTTCTAAAATGCCATGCAATATGGCTACCTGGAGGTGTTCTGTACACAAAGTGCATACAGAATGTCCCCCAGAAACATAGTTTCTTGCTTGTGCGATTGGCTCGTTGATTTTGTCAGAAGTCTGCACCAAGTTAAAAGTCTGATTTCAGGTATCCCCTACAACTAAAATGTTATTTTTGGTAAGATACTCAAAATAGGAAATCACATCTAAAGGGATGCAGACACTGCAGCTTTCTTCATTAGCGTCCTGCAAGTTCCACAGCTGTTTGATAATTATGAAACCACGTCCACTAGATTCACTTTCTCACATGGACAGAGACAAACGCACATGGAATAACTAAAGGTAGGAATCTGCTTTAAGGTTTGTTTAAATCCTTGTAATGTACATAGATCACCCAGCGGGGAAAGTTTTTCTCAATAAAAGAGGAGTTACACTTAAAGTGCCATTACAGCTCGATTAATCAAGTTCCATGATATTCACACAGCAGGTTTCCATTAATCTGTGAAATCTGAATTCTGATTGGTTATAGTGCGCACTTTAAAGTATGACCCAAAAATACAAATTGTATATATTGCAGCTTACCAGTTCTTGGTGGCTGCATTCGTTTTAATTTTTCAGGCTATGAATCTTTTTCAGCAAGTACAGAAAATACTTGGTAATCTTTTGAGAAATGCAACGTCCTTGTCACTTCCTGTGAGCTGAAAAGAAGGAAAAACCCAACTTGAATATTTCTTGTGTAAACCACTAATCCTATTTATCACCCCATGTAATATGGATGAACACAAGCAGACATGTTGAAGTCCAGCCTGGGTGACAACCATGGCTTCCCTCATAGATACAGTGAAGGAGTGAGTGTATTCACACAGGAACAGGAAGTGTGTTATTTGCAGGATCACTAGATAAAATAAAACTAAAAGAAAAAAAAAAAAAACAGGAAAAAGGGTGGAGCTGATGTGCATGAGGCTGTGATTGATTTTTATACAGGGCTATGAGATTTGTGAGTGTAATGGGTTTTTACACTGGCTGATCACAGAGTGAGGGACAGAAAAAGGACTGATCTGTGTGTGATAGATTTGTACAGAGGCCGGTCACAGAGTGAGTGGCAGCAGATATACTAAGCTGGGTGAGTGTGGTGAATTTTTCCACAGGCTGGTCACAAGGTGAGAGGCAGAAAATGAAAGTGTTACTAAACCCAGAACCTGCATTCACTATATCTGGTATCCCACATTACACAGAACATGGAAATGCAATTATTTTAGTAAATATAAATGGATAAATACCCTTTCTCATCAGCAGTATATAGCAGCCTTGTGACTTGTATCAATTCCTAGTAAAGCTTGTAGGAGGAGTTTTCATTTTCCCCTGATCCTCTGTCTGGTCAGTGCTGATTGGCCCTGTGCTGATCACATGCACCTTCTCAAGAAAAAACAAAAATCCTCTAGCAATACACACCAAACTGAGCATGTGCAGCGCATCCCCTGGTTCTGTAAATATCAGGTTATTTTTTGGAGACAGTGGTAGAAAATCAGAGAAGACATGATCAAACAGCCTTTTTACACAATTGGAGATGTAAAATTTCCGAAAATCTTGAAGCTCAAAAAAACCCCAGAAAACCGTTTTTTTTTTCTCCATTTTTTTTTTGGGGGGGGGGGGGGGGGGACTGAATTTTTCGGAAAAATTTTAAAAAATTCTACATTAGCACTTTTTTGTCTTTTTAAGATTGAAAGTCATTCTGTTTTACGAGAACGTTGAGTGAAAATGCCTCCATATGCTAGATCAGTGATGGCAAACCTTGGCACCCCAGATGTTTTGGAACTACATTTGCCATGATGCTCATGCACTCTTCAGTGTAGTTGAGCATCATGGGAAATGTAGTTCCAAAACATCTGGGGTGCCAAGGTTCACCATCACTGTGCTAGATGTTGGTCTCACCATTTTTCTGAAGGGAGTAGGAAATAAAAACAAGAAAAAAATGACTACTTTGCAAGCAGACACTAATCTATGGTTGTGTGTGGGGGTGGGGGAAGAACCAGATTACTGGTAATTAAATTATTATTTACACAAAAGTTTATAAAGATAAACTAATGTAGCTAAATGATTCCGTTTTCTGGATTCAGAATCAGATAAATGTAAACTCTCACCTTTTTTAATTAAGTATATACGTTCAGGTCCTTTTTGTTGCTCTGTATTTTCTTCCAATGCTTTTGAGGCCTAGTGAAGAGGACAGACAAAAAAACAAAAAAAACAAACACACCCACTAACATGCAAAAGCAAAACTGAAACCTTTTTCTTGTTACAATAGCAGCACAGCACCTCCTAAAGGAAGAAAGGCATACTGATCTTGCATTGGAGGGTTCAGTTTGTTACCTAGGACTTGCTTGTCCTCACTCAGTGCACAGAAATTAGAATAATCTGATATCATACATTTTTTTTTAGAAATGATTTGGAAAGTATTTGAACACCATGTCTTAAAATATTTTATTCATCATGTTAAAATAAAATATTCCACAATTTTTTTAATTTTTTTTTTTAATTTTTCCAATTTTTGGGAAAAAAAACAAAAGAGCTTTCAGGAAAAAAACTTTATTTTTCTGTGCCTTCACATCTCTATACACAATGCAAAGGATTAACCCCTTAGGTTCCACAGTGCATATAACAAGCATGCTTTACTACATATACACACTGATTTTACTGTTGCGGGTTTAGTCACATGCTGCCCCATGAGCGTGATGGATTGGCAATAGGTTGAGAAAAAGAAAATGGGCTGAGCCAAATGGAAAGGTCTGGTGTGGACGCGGCATGTCAGTTGGGCAGCGTTTCATGACTTTGTCATGTTGGGTGGAACCTCATTGCATTCTTGGATCACTGGCATCTTGATTGCATTGCTCTCTGTATTACACTGCATTACACTTGTGTTGCAAAATTCAAGATAAAGCAACCCATGTGAACGAGCCTTTAGGCATCATTAATGGATCTGTGTAGTGCTTGTGTACATCTTTTGCCTGTTTATTTTCCTCCGGGAGAATGTCATTTTTGTGTTTTTGTTTGGATGGGGTGGATTATCATTATATCAGTTGACACTAACAAATTTGTTGGTGAAGTAGAAAAAAAATAATTGTTTGATCTTTTCACAGGTTGGCACAGGTTTTGGATATTTCCCAAAGGATTTAATAGACGTAAAACAAGTTTACACAAAAGATGAGCTGGAGTTGCCAACAGATGTAAGTCTTTATTTTGAGTGTTAAACAATAACGAGCAAAGTAACCCATAGCGATTGTAATAATTCATTCTCTGTGCTTCCAAATTCTCTAAAGAAAACATAAACCTGCTTCACTTCTGCTATGGGTTACTGCAAATCACTGATCCTTGCACTTATTTTTATTTTTAAATCCGCTCAATGAGTTCATTTGACCTAAGGGTGAATGTGCAGTGACAGATGTTTTACTGCATTGTAAAACATCTGTCACCACAGGGAAACACAGGAAACAATTGTTTCCTATGTGTACAATTCACGCTGCAGCACAGCTTATGGCTGTGCTGCAGCATGCTGCACTTTATTGCAGTGCACCATGCCGGATCGCATGTGCAGCGCATTGTCATGAATGAGGTGTACACTTTGTACACTTCAAATAAAGTTTGTACACAAAAAAAAAAAATGTGTGATTAGCTGAATTGGGCACCCCACTGCCCCCTACTGCATCTGTGTGAATAAGCCCGCACAGAAAAAAACTTGCTTATTACACAAATATTGGGACTTATGGCTGTATATGTAGAGTGAAAACTTTTGGATGAAATGTGGAAGGATTAGAGCCCTTGTCAATTTTTTTTAGTGTGAGAAGAACAATGAAGGTGTGCCAACATCAAAGAATTTCAGTCCAAATGTCAAATTTATTCCATTAAAGAGTCCAGTACATTCCATGTACCGGTATGTTCCAAACACATTTCGGGGTCTATGAACAATGCCCCCTTTATTCGTGCTGGAAAATGTTGATATACTACTGAGTCAATAAAATTTTTACAGTTCATAATTAGCAGCATACGGTCATAGTTATTTAAAATATTAACCGCAATATGCAAGGAGAAGCTGTCTAATGTTATGTAATATCTTTTATCTAAAATGACAATTCATAAATATATGCTGTATGGTAAAAATGCGGGGAACATGTCTAATTGATTCTCTTTAATTGGTTTTAAAGATTTAACATGTTTGTTCTGTATATCAGAACTTTTTTTTTTTTTTAAGTTTTGGATGAAGTGTTAGACTCCCGTCAGGTTTTTATTAGGTAAATTAATTCTTTCTTTGTCCCAGTAGCCATATTCACAAAGACAAAAAGTAACAGGAAAGCAAAAATATTACGTTGACAATGTAAGGTTGAGAGTAAGGTGAGGGTATGTCTTCCAATGGGAACGTTTGTTCTGATCATAACTAGTTAAAGCGGTAGTAAACCGCAGCAAAAAAATAAAATAATTGTGCTATGGGCAGTTTGTCTACATACTAGCACATTATGACAGACTTGCCTAAAAAAACGAAACACTCCAGTGGCACTCTGTCACCAGTGCAGGCGTTTCCATCTTCACCCGGTCTTCCTTCCAGGTTTGCGGGCTTCGGCAGTATGAATGACCAAGCTGTAATGACATCACTCCCACTCATGGGCACGGGAATCACCGTTTACTGCACAGGGCTCTGAAGCAATGGCACAGGTATGCCGTCCCTCAAGAGTGCATGCACCGGTAATGTCGCCTGCTGCTTCTAAAGTAAATATCTCCTAAACAGTGCATGTTTAGGAGATATTTACTGTACCTATAGGTAAGCCTAAGGCTTACCTATAGGTAAAAGTCAAAGGGAGTTTACTCCCACTTTAAGAGGGTAATTCCATTCCTTCTTTAGAGATTTTTTTTCTCACCACCTGTTGCATCCCTGGGACAGGAAGTGAAAAAAAGCTCCCAAAAAAAAAAAAAAAAAACAACAAAAATAATCTGATGGGTTTTAATGCTTTACTTCTCTATACACATATTTTAACTGACTTTAGTAGTATTTGTCATTGTTTTCTTCTAATTATGTTGCTATTTTGCAGGATACAGATTTTGTATGTTTTGAAGATGGGGCAGACAAGTTTGATAGCTATGATGTTGATGAACTTTTAAGCAAAGCAAAAATCAAAATAGACAAAAAGATACCCCCAGAGACTAAATCTCTACCCAGCGAAAAGTCTATGTCAGAATCTGAAGTAAAATCAGAAAAACCTTCAAAATCTAGCGAACCACCAGGGAAGCCACCCCAATCAGAATCTGATGAGCCATCAAAAGAGAAGCCACCTTCAGAAGCTGGAGAATCACAAAAGGAGCCTCAGCCCTCAGAAACAAAAGAACCACCTGAAAAGCCATCCTCTTTAGACTTCGGAAAGCCCTCAGATGAACTGCCTATTTTAGAATCTAAAGTAGATTTAGGAGACCAGCCTGCTTCAGAATTAGGTGTACCTCAAGATAAGCCATCTGTTTCAGACTCTGGGCCAACACCAGAGGAGCTACATTTATCATCAGAAACATCGACAACCCATAAACAGAATGAAGTTGACAGTCCTCTTGCTATCTCAGGGCCTGGAACACAGCCAGAGGAAGTGTTAACTTCAGAAACCGATAAACATACTGAAGAACCCCCTGGTTCAGACTCTGGAATGAAGCAGGAGAATCCACACGATTCTGACAGTGAAAAAAATGAAAGACAGCCACTTATTCCAGAATCTGATAAGCCATCAGTTAAAGTACCTGCTTCAGCATCCCAAGAGCAGATTGCACCTTCTGGAACTGCAGAAACAAGATCTGATAGCAATCGTAAAGAGGATGAACACCAAATAAGCAAAGAATCTCCTTCTGCAACAGATGATGTACATACAACCACTGTAAATAGCAAATCCAAAGATTCTCAGGAAGAAAAGGTTGCTCATTCAGCAACAGAGGAAAATGCAAAAAGTGAATCACAAGTGCCAGATAGTGAACAAGCCAAAAATGATAGCATCTCTCAGATAGAAGCTAAAAAGTTTACAGAAAACGCTGCAGAATCTTTTACTGCAGTAGACAAAGATAAGATTGTGAACTTAAACAAAGAAGCTGGTTTGACAGGTGATGCAGTAGTAACTGAAGATGAAGAGACCAGGCGTGTTGCAATTGAAGGTGAATACCAAAAAGAAGATTTTAAAAATTTCGAGCCACAAGCGGAAGAGGGTATTAGAGAGCCAACAGAAACGCCATTGTTATCTTCCGAAGAATTGAATATGCAGTCATCAGATCAAACAGTTTTTGAGAATGATTCCACTTCCACCATTGCAGCAGAAGCAAAGACATCCCCATCCAAAGAGGACATCATAGTCCCTGTTGACATGGGTCATGCTACACCTATAAAGCAAGATGAGAGTATTCTCACAACATTGGGAGACACTTTCTTTGCTATAGTCAGTGGAGGGGAACACACACAAGGTGTCACTGACCTAGATGAAACTGATTCGGAAGAACAAGAAGAAGATGACGATGATGATGAACCAATTGAAGAGTTAGAAGATGA
The DNA here is from genome assembly GCF_037356315.1 of Lithobates pipiens. Classification (NCBI taxonomy): domain Eukaryota; kingdom Metazoa; phylum Chordata; class Amphibia; order Anura; family Ranidae; genus Lithobates; species Lithobates pipiens. The sequence continues at coordinate 77,443,215 of NW_027507758.1, forward strand.
AAACTTGTACCTACTCGGTATGGAGAAAAGAAACATTGGCGAAAATGAACATTTAGAACCCCCTTTTGATAATGATGCATTTGTTGTGAAAGAAAATGAATTACAGCAAGCATTGTTAGCTGTTGACAAAGATAAATCTTCAGAAGCTGAAAAGATCAATATTACAGCAACCTCACAAGAAAATCCAGTAAACATGTCTTCAACTGATGAAACACTTCTTTCCAAGAGTAGTACTGATGCTAAATTACCACATGTAGACCCAAATACACAAGACCAACCTGAAATAATAAATGTGAAAGCGTCACCTGAATTAAAAATTGAAGCAGTGGATTCTAAGATCAGTGAAAAAACTACAGAGGAAAGCCAACAACCCCCAAATGATGCACCTTTGGAAGGTTCTGAAGTTAAAGAAACTGAGATAAAAACAAATGAAGAAGATGCCGTGGTTATTGATCACGGTGATAAGCCAACGCCAGAAGATTTGAAAGAAAACAAAGACATTAAATTAGAGGAGGTAAGGGGGGGTTTACTAGACCAAGAATCTTTAAAACATGAGCATTCTGAAAATAAGTTATCAGAGGAATCTAATCTGGAAAATGCCAAGAGTGTTGAAGAGGAGGCTCAAGCAGTAAAACTGGACAAAAGTCCACAGAATGCAGATGATGTAAAATCAACAAATGAACATCCAGAAGTGGAAAAGTCACAGATAAAATTTTCAGATCCAGTAGTTGAAAAAACTGCACCTCCAGAAGCAGGAAGCAATGAAGATAAAGAAAACGTAGAAGATCGAAAACCTGTAGATGAACAAACATTGGACAAGTTCCCAGCTGTAAAGGATGCTCTAGTACAAGAAGGCAGTTCTGTTGATACACCTCTTGAGACAAGTGAGACCAACAAAGAAACAGAACATGAGCAGCACAAGTCAAGTGATCAAGAGGAAAAACAAGAGTCAAAAGATACTGATGCAGACAATTTTAAGGAAAGGCCAACAGAGTCCACTTTAAGCAATCAGGATCTTGAAAAAAAATCTACCTCAGATATTGAGAGTCCCCCAGTATCTGCTGATAAAGAAGAAAAAGATGAAGCAAATGTAGATGGTTTTCTTGAAGATGAAAATGCTGCCAATGCATCTCTAGCTAGAAAAAATCTTGCAAAAATTGAGCAAGAAACAAATGTAGATCCCGGTATGTCTGCAAAATCTGAGCCTAACCAAGAATTCTACAATTCTGATCTAGAAAGTAAGGACACAGACCCACAAGAAACTGAAGATTCCCTTCAAGTGAAAAAAGATATTGTGATTCAAACTAAAGAGGAGGAAATTGGAAAAGAAAATTGTGAAGAACAAGTGGTTGTTACTGAAGATCTGACTGAGAAAAATAAAAATTCAGATATTGCAGATACAAACATACAAATACAGAAGGAGGATGAACAGCCAGCAATTGCTGAAGAGGAGCATAAAACTGAAACATCCAAGGAAGATGTACAGATAGACCTTTCTGACCAGACTGATGACAAGATAGCTGAGGTAGAAGAGAACAAACCATTAGATGAAGATCTTTCTGTAGAACCCATACTTTCAAAGAGTGAAACAGTAGAGGAAGCATCTTATATTGAAAACATCAAAGCCTTGAGCATTATGAGGGAGTTTTTGGAGGAGGAACGCATAGCACAGTTCACAAAGTACCTTGGTCTCGACAACATTATGAGGCTGGAAGCCATGTTTCAGGACATGGACTCTGAGATGAAGTTAGCGCGAAGAGATAATATACGTCTGGATTATACTGACAAAGCTCTGGATCAGATATTAGAAGCATCTGAGTCAAATATTCTTGACTTTGTGGAGAGGGTTTTGGAATCTCGAGAAGCAAACCATGAGGAAATGGTAACAGAAAAGGAAATGTTTGATGAAGAAGCAGTTCTGTTAGATGATGTCCAGGAGGTCTCATATAGGCTGAGAGAAAAACATTCCACACTGAGTGACAGTTCTCTACTTGCACCAGGACAAGAAAAAGAAGAAGTAGAGGGTAAGAATGATTTTAGTCTTTTTTTTTTTTTTGGAAATATATATAAGTATATATATATATATATATTACAGCATGGCACAGTCCTGGATACCAAACTGTGGCTTCCCCAAACATCCCTTACAAAATATGTAAACCCCAAAACAAAAATGAAATCTATTCCTGCTTACCAGTCCTTAGATGGGTTCTCTGCATTTATTTATTTAGTTTTCAATCAAGGAACGTTTTCACAAAGAAAATAACAGTATATCGTGACAAAAATGCACTGCCATTGTCACTTACCATGAGCTTAAAAGAAAGCACTAATTAAAAATCTTTGTTGTGTAAACTACTTATCCCAACAATCCACCATGTAGTGGAAGTAAACAAAGACATGTTGGTTGTTCATCTTGTGTGATAATTACTGCTCCTTCTATAGCAGAGGAAAAAAAAAAAAGCTTAGACATGTAAAATGAATGCAGCCCCAACATCTAATTACCGATGAGCTGCAAAATGTTAAACTTTTGCCTTTTTTCAGTTTATATATATATTTTTACTGCAAATTTCTCAAAGAGGCCACAGTTGCAATATCGTGGATGTTTTTTAGGAGTTGTGGTCAAGCAGGTAATGTTATGGCAGCAACTAGCTGCCATAACCCCGATATCCTTTTCTTCAGCGGGTGGTCCAGTTTCCGATTAATAGGGGTCTCTGCGGTGGATTTGCCGCAAGGTCACTTATCGTCGGGCGGGAGAGGCCCCCCCCGATGCTCTCCGGTACCTTCCCTGCATACCGGAGCCATTGGTAGTGATTGGATCTTTATCCTTCCTGGGTATGGAGATGAGTGAGGGGAGGATGGCCCCCACCCGTCTCCATACCATTGCAGGGCAGAAGCGATGTCAAAACATCACTTCCTCCCAAAGCTCTTAAATGGATTTTTTTTTCATTTTTTCAAATGACATTTTTTTTTATTGCATTTTAGTGTAAATATGAGATGTGAGGTCTTTTTGACCCCAGATCTCATATTTAAGAGGTCCTGTCATCCTTTTTTTCTATTACAAGGGATGTTAACATTCCTTGCAATAGGAATAAAAGCGACACAATTTTTTTTTAAAAAGAACAGTGTAAAAATAAAAGGTAAAATAAATCATAATTTTTTTTTTTTTAAACGCACCCTGTCCTGCTGAGTTTGCGTGCAGAAACCATTTGCAATGCCTCCCTTATCTTAGGTCTGATGAAATTTAGGAGAGTGTGGAATAATCTAGATAAGCCTTTCTTAAAGCGGAATTCCACCCAAAAATGGAACTTCCACTCATCTTATTTCTCCCCCCTCCGGTCCCGCATTTGGCACATTTCAGGGGGGTCCTGTTCCCACTTCCAGGAGATCAAGCCGCAGCAATCTACATCAGCAGCTCGGTCCCCCTCCTCCTCCCTGCTCTTCTTCCGGCCAGTGAAAGAGCTCAGCGCGCTTCAAGCATGCACAGTAGGAGCCCAGCCGTGAAGCTGAAAGGCTGCACTGCCGGGTTCCCTTAGCAGCAATGGCCATGACAGCACTCGACCAGCCGATCCAAAGATCGTCTGCGGTGCCTACATCACTGAACTCCAGAATATGTAAGTGTTCTAATTTTAAAAATTAGGAGCTACAGTAAGTTTTAACTTTTAAAGGGGCAGGCATCCCTCCTCTTTAACTTTTTTTTTTATCCTCAGGGAACCCTTGAAAATATTTTACTATCTTGGGGAACCCCTGAAAATATCCTTTTTTTTAACTTGTGGTATGATAGTGTGGCAGAATTGCATAATACAACTTTGCAGAAAACAAAAAAAAGAAAGTTCATTTGTGTTCAGGGAATAGTTTGCATTTGTGTTTAAAGCAAAGTTTGCCTTGGCACACAAGGAAAAAGTTTGCAATGGTACTAGGGGAAAAGTTTGCTTTAGTGTGTGCAGGGAACGGTTTGAATTGGGGCACAGTCAAAAATTAACATTGGGGCACAGGAAAAACTTTGCATTCGTGTGTGCAGGGAAAAAATTACAATGGCTCGCAGTGAAAAGTTTGCATTGGTGCTGTAGGAAAAGTACACATTTATGTGCAAGTAAAAGTTTGCATTGGTGCTTAAAAAATACATTATGCATTAGTATTCAGGGAAACATTTTCATAGATGTTAAGGGAAATGTTTGCATTGGTGCTAAGCAGTGACAGCATCCAGAGCAGTATAACGTGCGCTGCCTTGTATGTGCTCCATCTTCAGTCTCGCCATGTAGCAGCGGTCCATGGTGACCCTGATGAGGTCCTAGATTGCCTCTTAGAGGTTGAGCAACCCCAAGAAAAATCATTGGCCAGCACTGACAGGGTGGGCACTCTACTTGGCCAGTCTATATCCACACACTATACCTGCCAGCTGCCAGTGTGTAGCCCTGCCCAGTGGCTTTCTGGCCCCCAGGCAGCCTAGAACAATTAGCAGTAGCTGAAGGGAAGCCACGGTTGAGCAGATATAAATGTACTGCATTAGTGGCAGATCCCCTGGGGAACTCTACTGGTGGGATCTAGATGAAGAATGTCATGTTATTATAGAATATTTATTTTTCCTGTGTATAGTACAACAATCCTTCTAAAGTGTTTCTGTGTGTGTTCTCACTGGGGAGGTTCACCCTCTCTATTTGTCCTGTAGACCACTGTCAGACAGAAAGTTAAGGAAGCTCCAAACATTTGCAATAGATGAGGGAAAATAGATGGCGTCTTCAGGACAGTCAGTGAAAATAAATCTCCTCAGCTGGACAGAGACAGAAAAAATAACTTAAGAGAGGTTTTAACCCTTGCCTGCTTGTGGTTTGTGTGAAACTTGCGTTTTCTGCACTGCATGGGAACGCACTGCATTCTGTTTCATGGGTGGCATTAATTGTTAGTGGCAGCCCATAAAATATCTAGCAAACGTGTGCCTTTGCGGCCATCAAACTGCATGGTACCGCAGTACCATGTGGTTTGGTGCAGCACAATTTTAAAATTTGTGCCTGCTGTACCTTACTTAGCATTTGGCATCCATTGAAATGAATGGGCTGTCAAAAACGTGCCCTAAATGAATGCTTAAAGCTGGGAATGCTGTAGTGTGAACAAGCCCTAAAGGCTTTATCCAAAATGTTTGGTTATGGCTTCTTGAAACTCACTTGACCAGCCATGCTACAAATGTTTTGCAACTATGACCATGGATTCCCATATTTGTCCCTGAGAACAATATGTAATTTGTGCATTCCCTTTATCACACACTGGACTGTCGTCCCAATCTGTTGAAATTGGTAACTCCCATATTTGTTCTTTCTTAGAGAGAAACATTAGGACACTGTGCAACAACACTTTGCAGAAACAGAAAATTACTGCTTATACTCAACAATGTTTTTAATGAAAAAAAATTAAAGTTTGTTCTATTTTTTATATATATTTATATCTATATATTTTTTAAACTGATGTTTTATATCTTATCCTGTCAGGTATAGTATTTTACTTTGCTTCTTGCAGCATAAGCTGTCACAATCCTTTGTCTGCTATGTTTGTATAGTTACATTTAATTCTCACTCGCATTTGGGTGATCTAGCATTTGGCCCAACAATTGGAGAGGAATGGTGTTGGCACCGGGCAGGAAGAGGTGCTTTTTGAAGCTCCTCTTCCTGGTCTGAAGCCCGGCACATACACACCATCATTAATATGGTGGAACCTTCATAGAGATGTGTTTGAGGGTCGGGGGGTGCATATAGTAAGTACTTGTTCTCTGTTGTCCCACCATCCTCCATGTTTTATGTAGAGCAAACTAGTACTTTGCCAATGCGGAGCAAAGTTACAGGTTTGGTTAAAGCGCCTCTCCCTAGCAGCACATAGCCACATTTGCCATGCTGCCCAGTTGCTATGTTCAGCTGCCAAGAACAAAGAAAATACAAAGAAAATACACATTACTTCTGGGAATTAACATGGAGAGTAACCCATTCATCTTCCTTTCATGTGACAGCATTGGTGCTTGAATCTTCTAGTGAAAAAACACGACAGCTGCTCGTTCCAGTGTCTGGGAAGCCATTGGTGGAAGTACCTGCTTCGCCATCCCAAGAGCAGATTACACCTTCTGGAAGTCTAGAAAAAGAATTGGAGAATAATCAGAGAAAATATGAAAATAACATAATTGAAGATACTCTTTCTGCTACAAATGATGTACATACAACAGCTGTAAATGGCAAATCCAAAGATTCTCAGCAAGAAAGTGTTGCACATCAAGCAACCGAGGAAAATGCAAAAAGCAAATCGCAGGTGCCTGGGGGTGAACAACCCACGCATATCAGGATCTCTCTTGGAGCTAAAGAGTTTAAAGAAAATAAAAACATAGAATCTTTTACTCTAATAGACAAAGAACAAATTGGAAACCTAAAGACAAAAGCTGGCTCCATAGGTGATGCTGTAACTGAAGATGAAGAGACCAGGTGTGTTACAGTTGATGGTGAATACCAATACAAACATTTTGAACACTATGAGCCACAAGAAGATGGTGGTGTGGGTGGGTTAGCAGAAACACCTTTGTTATCGTATGAAAAATATAAAATGCAGGCATCAGATGCAATTGCTTTTGAGAATCGTTCTACCACTTTTTCAGATGCAAAGACAGCTCCATTCAAAGTCTCAGTTGACATGGGTCATGCTACACCCATAAAGCAAGAAACAAGTATTCAAACAACATTTGGAGACACATTCTTTGCTATCATTAGTGGAGGGGAATGCACACAAGATGTCACCTATCCAGGCAGAACTCATTTAGAGGAACAAGAAAATTATGATGAACCAAGTGAAGAGTTAGAAGATGCGCACCTATACTTACTTGGCATGGAGAAAAGCAACATGCCTAAAAATGAACATTTAGACCCCCCTGTTGATGATGTAGTTCTGGATTACGAGGGGTTAAATAAATCATTATCGAGTCTCAATGGATATACCTCTTCAGACAATGAACATGCAAAGAGTGATTTAAAAGTGCCAGATAGTGAGCATGCTCATAGCATATATCAGAAAGGAGCTAAAAATTCTAAAGAAGGCAAACACACAAAATCGTTTACTCTGATAGACAAAGATAAGATTGTAAACTTAAAGACCAAAGTAGGCTCAACAGGTGATGCTGTAGTAACTGAAGATGAAGAGACCAGGCTTGTTACATTTGATATCAATTATCAAGACAAAGATTTTGAACCTTATGATTTGCAAACAGAAGAGGGTATTGCAAAGCCAACAGAAACACCTTTGTTGTCTTATGAAGAATTTGATATAAGGTCATCAGATCAGACATCTTTCAAAAATGATTCTACCCCCATCACTGGATCAGAAACAAAGGCATCCCCATCCAATGAGGAGGTCATATTCTCAGTTGACATGGGCCATTCTACCCCCATAAAGCAAGATAAGAGTATTCTAACAACGTTGGGAGACACATTCTTTGCTATTGTCAGTGGAGGGGAACACACACGGGATATCACTGACCTAGATGGAACTGATTCATTTGAACAAGAAATTGCCATTGAAACAAGTGAAGAGGTAGAAAAAGATAAGAACTTGTACTTACTTGGCATGGAGAAAAGCAACAAGTATGAAAATGAACAATTGGAACCCCATTTTGCTGATGATACACTTGTTCTAGGAGGAGAAGGATTACAGGAAATTGAACAAAAAATCAATATTACTGCAAACAGCGTATCTGAAAACACAGTAAATCGATCTTCAAGTGATGGAACACCTCATGCCAAAAGTAGTACTGATACTGATTCTGTACCAGTAGGTCTAGATGTACAGAACCAATCTGAAATTCTAAATGTAAAAGAAAGGTCAGATTCAACGGCTGAGGCAGTGGATTCTGAGATCAGTGAAAAAACAAAAGAAGAAAGGAATGTTGGAGAGCCAGCAAAAATATCTTTATCTGATGAAAAATTTGATATGTCATCAGATCAGACAGCTTTTGAGGCTGATTCTAGTGCCAGCATTTCATCAAAATCAAAAACAACTCCATCCAAAGAGGAGGTACTAGTTTATGTTGACATGGGTCATGCCACAACCATAAAGCAAGAAAATAACATTCTAACATCATTGGGAGACACATTCTTTGCTATTGTCAGTGGAGGGGAATGTACACAAGATGTCACTGACTTAGAAAGAAATGATTCAGAACAAGAAGATGATGAACCAAGTAAAGAGACAGAAAAAAGTAAAAACTTGTACTTACTTGGCATGGAGAAGAACAGGCGTGAAAATGAACATTTAGACCCTCCTTTTGAGTATAATACAATTGTTCTAGACAATGGATTATGGAAAACCTTGCCAGCTGTTGATGGAGCTAAAGATTTAACATCTGAGCAAAAGACCAATATTATTGCAAATAAGTTATTGGAAAATACAATAAATTTGTCTTCAGCTGATGGAAGCCCTCTTCCCAAGAGTAGTACTGATACTGATTCTGTACAAGTAGAACCAGATGTACCGGAGAAACCTGAAATTATAAGTGGGACACAAGCATCTGAATCAAAATCTGAAGGAGTAGATTCTAAGATCAGTGAAACTACAGAGGAAAGCCAAACACCCACCAAAACAAGTGGTGTAAAGGAAGTAAATGTTGATCACAGTGATAAACCAATACCAGAAGATTTGCAAGAAAACAAAGACATTAAATTAAAGGATTTAAGAGAGCCAAACCTATCAGAGAAATCTAACCTGGGAAGCTCTAACAGTAATCAAGACCAGACTGAAGTAGTTAAACAGGACAAAAGTCCTTCGTTGACTTCAGAGTTTCCAGCAAATGTCAAATCGGCAACTGATTCTGTTACTGATGATCATCCAGGAGAAGTGGAAGATTCACATGTGCAGTCTTCAGATCCATTTGTTGAAGAAACCAAATCTCCAAAAGCAGGAGATATTGAAGAAAAAATAAACGTAAAGCATTGTAATCGTGCAGACAAACAAACATTAGAAAAGTTACCAGTTATGGATGTAGATGTGCACAAAGACAGTGCTGTACATTCATTTGTTAACACAAGTGAGACAAACAAGGAAACGGAACATGAGCAGCTCTATTCAAGTTATCAGAGGGAAAAACTAGAGCCAATAGATACTAATGGTGCAGACAGTTTTAATGTAGGGTCAACGGATTCTACTTTAGTCAATCAGGATCTTGCAGAAAAAGCTGCTGTAGATGCCGAGCACCCCCCAGGGACTATTGATAAAGAAGAAAAAGACCATAAAAATGTAGATGGTTTTCTGGAAGATGAGAATACCACAAGTGATAAGCCAGCTGGAGAAATTCTTGCAGAAACTGAGACAGAAACGAAGGTAGATCCTACAGTATCTGAGGAATCTGATCTTAGTCAAAAATTAAACCTTTCTTCTCTAGAAAGTAAGGACACAAGAAAGCAAGAAAATCAAGATTCTCTTCAAGTAAACTTAGGTATTGTGACAGAAACAAATGTGGAGAAAATCAGTGAAGTAAATGTAGGACCAGTCGTGGTTACTGAAGACAGAAAAAATAATTCTGATATTTTAGATACCAAAATAAAAAAAGAGGCCGCAACTGTTGAGGTGTTAAGTAAAGCTGAAATAACCAGGCGAGATAAACTGGAAGACCTCTCTGACATAGAAAAGAATGAACCATTCACTGGAGAGCTTCCTGACGATTCAATACTTCTAATGAACGATGCTGTTCAGGAAGCAACTTATGTTGAAAACATTAAAGTCTTGAGTATTATGAGGGAGTATTTGGATGAGAAACGTATAGCACAGTTCACAAAGTACCTTGGTCCAGGCAACATCATGAGGCTGGAAGCCATGTTTCAGGACATGGACTCTAAGCTGCAGTTGGCTTGGAGGGACAGTTTACATCTGGATCATATTCACAAAGCTCTGGATCAGATTTTAGAGTTATCCATATCAAATATTCTTGACTTTGTGGAGAGTGTTTTGAATCCTCAAGAAATGTTTGAAAAAGTAGGCTTGATAGATGATGTCCAGAAGATCTCATATAGGCTCAGACATAAACTTTCCACACGAAGTGACAGTTCTCTGCTTGTATCTGGATTGGTAACAGAAGAAAAAGATGGTAAGAACGGTGTTAGACTTTGTTCTTCTACAACATTGTACAGTCTTTCATGCCAAATAGCCATGGTCAGGGGTCAGGCTCGGGTAGAGTAGCTATAGCAGTAGAGGCTCAAACTGACCTGCAGGATAAGTACATGAGCAGGACATCCTGGTAGAGGATGTAGTACTCAAGCACCTAAGCATTAACCTATCTTTAACAGGGCTCCTGATGGGGGAGAATCACCCCACCAGGAGGTGAGCAAGCTGGTAACTGATAGGAATCAAGCAGAAGCATAGCCAAAGAACAAGCCAAAGATCGTTAAAGAATAGTAGTGAGGGAAAGGACAGGCACACAAGGAGCAAGATATCGGCTTGAGGGGCATAATAATCTGGCAAAAGGGCGTGCAGAGACTTGAGCAAAAGAGTTCAATGTTCATCACAAACAAGAAACAAGGCAAGGTTGATCAAGCAGGGAGCTGTCCAGCAGCTTAGGTGGCACAGCGATAAGGGGTACAGCTAGACACCGAAGATGTTCTAGGTTCAGATCCAGAGCCTAACAAACTGTGGCTTCCACAAATACCCCTTATCTGCAGATCTCTCAAGGAGGCCATAGTTACACTATTGTATAATACTTGGTAGTTCCTGTCAAGCAGCTGGTCGAACATGGGAGTAAACAAGCAAAGGCTTTTTGATGTTTTCCTTCGTGCATACAGATATACTGGAAGAAAACCTACCTATGCAAAACAAAGCAATAGGTTTATTTTCTAACAGCATATATCCTTTCCATCACCACCTCAGTTCCACATTCAGCTGTTGTGAGCAAAGAAAATAGTTGGTAATTCTGTGTTTGGAGTGTGTAACTCAGTTCTCTCTTCTCATATAAGAATATCGGTGCTTATTTTTTTCAAATATATATTTTTTATTTATTTATCTCCGGTAGGGAAAGACCCCATAATACAGGCAGGAAAAAGACAAAAACAATTAGAGCCATAAATACAGAAAGCAATGTGGTACCGAGAGAGAATAACCACTCAAACAATGCAATGAACAAGACATAGTAAAACAAATGGGTATATAGGAGAGCCTTGCTTTCGCATAAAGTAAAAACAGTGGGCATGAAAGCTCCTTGAAATGGTACAGGAGCGGGGTATAGTTTCTGAGCTTCCTCCTACTAACCACGGGGAGGAAACTCAGAGTTGCTGGAGGAGAATAGGGGTAAGAATTAAGGAGGGACGGGGACAGAGGTAGGAAAAAAGGAAAGGAGGGGGAAAGCGGTAAGGGACAGACAGAAAAAGAATAGACCGACAGACATGGCGGTGGTTCAGGACATCAGCTCCACAAAGGGGGCCAGGGGAGAATCAGGACTTTAGCAAAGATTGGCCTTCAGTGGAGAATATGAACAAACACCAGATGTCCCATGTTTTTTTATATATTTTTTGTTTGTGCTGTGCAGTAAGGATTAGGTCCTCCAATTTCCGTATTTCTTCCCCTTTCCGCAGCTAGTGCGCCACTGTCGGCGGGGCACTTTGTTTCCAGTGAAGGGGAATACACGCCTTAGCTGCATTGAGAAGGTGACATATAAGTGATTTCCTATATTTTTTAAGGGGGGTCACTGAAAGATGAAGCAAAAAGAAAGTGGCATCCTCCGGGATGGGGTAGGCTGTGAACTTCTGGGAGATGCGACGGACCTCTTCCCAAAATGACCGCAGCCTGGAGCAGGACCAGAACACATGGAGCAGTGTACCCTTTTCCTCATTACAGCGCCAGCACCGATCTGAGGACGAGGGGTAGCACTTGCTCAACCTGGAGGGTGTCAGGTACCAACGGGTAAGGATCTTAAAGTTGGTTTCCTGAATTTTGGTACAAAGAGAAGATTTGAGGGCCAAAGTGATAATGCGTTTTGTTTGTAGCGGTGAGACTTTATGGTCGAGGTCCTGCTCCTATTTAATTAGACAGGGTAAAACAGGCGGGTCTGCAGGTGAGGATAACAGGGCATAGGTCTGGGAAAGTACGTGGGCCAATGGGTTAGTCGTCGAGCACAGGTTGTCGGTGCTTATTTTATTGGTCCTGTGCTGTCTCACAGGGCAGGGAAAGTCCTCTGACTAGAGCCTACTCAAAGCTCCCCTTTCTTGGGCCCAGCAGCTTAATGGAGTGAGGGGTGGTGTAGGAATGTTGGCTGGGGATAGGGACATTAAAGCAAGTTTGTTTCTTTGTCCAGCATGGGCAAAGCACAGACTTCCTTTAAAACAAGTGTAAACCATTAAACAATTAGGTGGCATCCAAGAGGGAGGATGTGGGCATTGGAGCACGTGGAATGAGTTCATTTAGTGCACTTGGGCACTGATGTCATTAATGTCTTGACCAATATGAGAGAGTATGTGGATGACCGTTCTGTATCCCAGGGACACAGTAGTGAACTAGCTGCCGGCACATTGAAGCACAGCAAGCAGCGGGAACACCTGGAAGGACCTTTCCTGAATATTCTTTAGCAGGTGTAGGTCTGGGAGAAAGCAAGTTGGAGGCACAGGCAGCAGGACAGGTAAGTATTTTTAATCAACTTTTTCTTTCCTTGTTCCAGTGGTCTACTACTTATATGCTCGTAATACCTCCGCTCCCCTATCCTCTGCAATGTAGAGTAATTTAAAGCAAAACCGGAAATTTGAGTTCAGCTCCACTGTAACATAGGAGAGACGGCCGTGATGTACTATAGATGAAGCACTTCATGTTATTACAGAAGAGTTATTTTTACCGTGTACAGAATAACACATATTCAGATGGGTTTACCCTTTATCAATATTGAAAACTTAAAGTATACCTAAAGGCAAACCTTTTTTTTTTAGCTTTGGATGGAGTGAAGAGGGATTAAAACAGCTGTCAGTTTTTATAGCTGTCTGTTTCCCAGTTTTTAGGAGATTCATCTTCTCTATTTGTCCTGTTTACCATTAGCATTGAAAGTGAAAGTAAAAGAAAATCTCAAATTTTAGGTTAACGAAGAAATGTAATAGAGGGGAAATCTTCCAATGGGGACTATAGTTCTGATGAGCTGGGGATCCCCAAGTAATTCCCTAATTTGCAGTGATTTCCTCTTACTTCATGTTTGTTTATGGGACAGGAAGTGAAAGGTAATCTCCGAAATAGGACACAGATGGTGAAAAAAAATCTGCCAGGGGTTATAACCCTCCTTGGCTCTATCCAAAATGAAAAAAAAAATGCCTATAGTTCTACTTTGTCTAAATGTTTGGCCATGGTTTCTGCTTACCCACATGACAAGCCACAGCTACAAATGCTTTGCAACTATGGCCATGAATCAAGAGACTTCCCCCTGAGAACAATAGATGGTATGGAATCTAGTGGTGTCTAGAGTTATTATCAGAATTCTATGGCAGTGGCAGAGCCAATATTTATAATTCGTGTACTGTGAGAGGGAAACTGTAGGGCACAAGCACTGTGCAGAACCACAGAGCTGTAAGCAGAGTCTGCATATGGCTGCATAAGGCTGTGCATGCTTCTAACAACAAACCTCCCCAATCCTGCCCCATCCTTATACGTGGTGGTATTTGGGCCTGGAAATGGGCAGCTCAGGTACCTAATGCCGCATTATGGGGAGGCAGGGTAATGTTATATACTTTTCCACATATGTAGAAGCAACGGGTATTTCTTGGGGCTCCAGTGGCGAAGAAGCATGGTGAAGACAATGGATATTCAAGTCTGCCTGTAGTGCAGACTCGTTTTCAATGGGCTCAAATTGCACCAAAAAAGGTGCAGGCATAATCTTTGGAGCCACATCACAACCAGATAGCAAGTTAGTTTTGTACCATGCAATCTGGTGCAGGCAAACTGCACTACATTTGTGATGCATTTGGGGTGTTGTTAACTTTGTACTGTTACCCTCAGTGCGATTTGCAATGTGGTGTGGGAAAACGCACAAGGATCACTGCATTTCCTGCACCACATGTGTGAACCTAGGCTAAATATGCCCTGCTGATCCTTTTTATCTCAATGGATGTTACTTGGACAGTTTGAAAACAGACTCTGCTGTCATATGGACACCTTAATGCGCTTATGTAATCTTTAGCCGATGCTGCCATGGGAGCAGTTTTAAAGCAATATTAAACCCAAAAGCAAACATTTACTATATTGCAGCTTACCAATTGTTAGATGTAAAGGCTGCATTCATTTTCATGTACTTCTGTAATTTATTCATGGCTAGTAAGAGTTACTTTTTCAAAATTTTAAATAATAATGTAATTTGGTAACACTAACATGTTGAGAATTGCAAAGTGTGAATTTTATTGACATGTCTACTTTAATTATTTCCATAGAGAAGACAACCTCTGATGAAATAAATCCAGAGGAGGAGAAGTCAGATCCAGAGCCTGTCACCAACAAAGAGGAGGCCACAGTGACTCCAGAAGAACTGCCACCAAAAGAGGAGTCCACAGTGATTCAAGAAGAAATGCCACCAGTAGAGGACTCTACAGTGAATCAGCCACCAGTAGAGGATGCTACAGTGAATCAGCCACCGGAAGAGGATGCTACAGTGAATCTGCCACCAGAAGAGGACTCTACAGTGAATCCGCCATCAGAAGAGGACTCTACAGTGAATCCGCCACCAGAAGAGGACTCTACAGTGAATCCGCCACCAGAAGAGGACTCTACAGTGAATCCGCCACCAGAAGAGGACTCTTCAGTGAATCAGCCACCAGTAGAGGACTCTTCAGTGAATCAGCCACCAGTAGAGGACTCTTCAGTGAATCAGCCACCAGTAGAGGACTTTTCAGTGAATCAGCCACCAGTAGAGGGGCCCACAGTGAGTCAGCCGCCAGTAGAGGAGTCCACAGTGACTCCAGAAGAAGTGCTTCTAGTAGAGGAGTCCACAGTGAATAAGCCTCTAGTAGAGGAGTCCACAGTGAATCAGCTACCAGTGAAGGATTCCACAGTGACACCAGAAGAAGGGCCATCAGTAGAGGAGTCCACAGTGACACCAGAAGAAGGGCCATCAGTAGAGGAGTCCACAGAGAATAAGCCTCCAGTAGAGGTAGAGGCACAGGTTGTCCTTCCCACCCAGGACCCCCTGGATCACATAATGCATAAGCCAGATGAAGCTGTTTACCAGAATGAAGAGGATGCTGGCATAGGTAAGGGGCACAACCTCACTGCGATCAGATTTTTGATAATGATTCCTTTAAGGCTGGGCTGCTGAGGGTACGTTCAAAGTGGTGATCAGGGGCATTAGCCATTGTGGGTCATTATGGTTACTGCAAAATAATTACACCCCATAGTGTTTAATGAATTGGGTCACCTTTGCTGCTCCTATTCCATCCATTGACAGCAGTTTGCAGAAACTTGGCTTTGCTGTAATGGGGAAAAACAACGGATTCATTTTAATGTCAACCCCACAGGTAATTATACTTTAACTTCGTTCTCCTGACAATCTGTTTGGCCACCAGAAGTAAAGAAAACAAGTCTTGTGTAAGCTTGACTTGGAGCTTAAAGCTGACCTCCAGACAAACTGCTAAATACATAGATATGCCTCCCACCACTTACACCCTAGGTAGGTTGCAAGATGTTTCTTTGGCATATAGTAGTAATTTTACCAGTCCTGTTGCAATAAGGGCAGACAACGTGGTTAGCTTGGCCTTTCCATGTGACAGTAATAGGGAAGCATATTTGTGTCACCTTGGGGAAGTCTGCCTAATGGTGACCATACACTTTACAATCTGATCTCCTTAAATTTACCTAAACTATGTAATACGGGGACACACCTATTCAGTTTGTATCAAATCAGACAGGCCCTTATACTACATATCTGATGGCAGATCCAAAGAAGATTGTATAGTGTATGGTCACCTTAAAAGGTAACTCCACTTTCATGGAAAAGAAAATATGGCAAATAAAAAAATAATATAACATATACAAGTACTATAAAAGCTATGTTTTAATCTATTGTTATTAAAAATTACTGATCTACAGAGCTGTAATTTTCTGTAAAATTCAATGCAATATGACACCCTGGAGGCATTCTGTACATCATAAACAAACCACAACAAAAATGTAATTTCCTGCTTCTTTGATTGGCTCACTGGTTTCTCAGAGGTCTGCACTAAGATGCAAGTCAAATTTTAGTCACTCCCTGTAAAAACAATTTAAAATTATTTGTAAAGCCTCGCTTTAAAAAAACAAAAAAACTTGTTATACTTACCTTCTCTGTGCAGGGTTTTGCACAGAGCGGCCCGGATCCTTCTCTTCTCGGGTTCCTCTTTGCTGCTTCTGGCCCCTCCCTCCTGACTAGTGCCCCCATAGACCAGCAGCTTGCTATGGGGACACCCGAACCGAGTCAGAGCTCCGTGTATCTATTCAGACATGGAGTCCCGGCCCCGCTACCCCTCTCTCCTGATTGGCTAACTAACTTTAACAGTCGGAGCCAATGGCGCCACGGCCGTGCCCCAGCCAATCAGGAGGAGAGTCCCGGACAGCCGGCCAGGAATTGTGGACATCGCTGGATAAAGAAAGGGGCACAGGGTATGTATTAGGGGGTGCTGGGGTGGCTTCTACACAAAAGATTTTTTTTATCTTAATGCATAGACTACATTAAGATTAAAAATCTTTTGCCTTTACAACTCCTTTAAGTTCGGTGAGATACTGTCCAAAGGGTTAAATACTTCTAAAAGGCTGCAGACACTGCAGCTTTCCTTACTGGAACACAGAAAATGCACCAGATGATTATAATGAACCAGACCCCCCATTCAGAATCAGTACTGAGTTAGTCTGGTGGCAGCTATTTCTTCACCGTAACAAAATATAGGAATCTGACACAAAGTTTGTTAAAACCCCTGCAATGTACATTGATCTCCGGGGGGAGAGGGCGGGGGGGGGGGGTGTCTTTTTTCTTCTTCAACAAAAGGTCATTTTCTCTTTACGTGGTCTACCCCATATGCTTCTCAACTGTTATCTATGATTTCTGAGTTTTATTTCTTTATATATATATAGATGATAATCTCTGAGGCCGCGTACACACGGGCGGACTGTTCGCCCAACTTAGTCCGCTGAACAGTGTTTCAGCGGACAGTCCGCTCGTGTGTGGGCTTCAGCGGACAGTTTCAGCGGACAGTCTGACGAACAAGGTTTTTCGGAATTCCCGTAAGACAGTCCGCTGAAACTTGGTTTGAGCGGACAGTCCGCTCGTGTGTAGGCTTGTTCGACAAACTAAGTCTCGCGCATGCTCAGAAAGAATTTACACGCCGAAGGTTGCATTGCAGTGTATTGGACGTCGTTTTTCGAGTCCCGTCGTACGTGCTGTTCACGTCATCGCGCACGCTTTCAGCGGACTGTTCGTTCATCGTGTGTGGTCAAGTCCGCTCAGGCAAATTTTGAGCGGACTGTTTGTCGGATTGTTTGACAAACTAAGTTGGGCGAACAGTCCGCCCGTGTGTACGCGGCCTTAGGATTTCTCATCTCTGGATAAATGTATAACCCATAATTGTTACTCCTTGTTTTAGATGCTGCTTTAGAAGGAGGCAGAGTTGAGGAGCCCCGAGAATCGGAATCCTGGCTCACATCAATACTGCAGACCTTCTCCATCATGGGCAGTGCCCTGCTTTCAGCCAAGAGGTCTCTGGGTCCTGTTACAAGCCTGGTGAGTACAATATACATAACTTCTTATCAATGGGTTGGAACAAGGGTCTCCAAATTTCTAACTAAAGGGCCAGGTGCAGACTTTAGGGGGGCCGGACTGTGGCCATTGGGAGTAGAAATTGTCCTAGCGGTTGTAAACAATGCTTCTTTGGTATTAGGGGGAAGAATAGTGCCTTATTGGTGTCAGTGGGAGGAATAGTGTCCCATCATTGGTGTCAATGTGAGGAATACTACTCCATCATTAGGAGGAATAGTGCACCTTCATTGTTGTCATTGGGAGAAATAGTGCTCCATGACTGGTGTCATTGGGAGGAATAGTGCCCCTTCATTGATGTCATTGGGAGAAATAATGCCCCATTGTTGGTGTCAGTGGGAAGAATTTTGTATTGCATCAGTGGAAGGAAAAGTTCCCCAAAGGCCGGAACAAGGCAAGCAAATGGCTGCATCCGGACCCCGGGCCGCAGTTTGGAGTCCTCTGGTTTAGAAGATGACATATTACTGATTTCATAAAGCAGTGCAAATAATGATGGCGTTCAAAATGCAGTAAGCAACAAATTAGATTTTTCCGTTTTCTGAAATGGCATCAGCAAAGATATTATTTGTCATGAAGCCAAAGCACTTCTCTCAAGCAACTTAGAACAAGCTTAAGATCATGTGATCTGAGACTAACAGGATCATAGTGAGTGTTTAGCATTATTGGAGGCTGTAGATTGTCATTGTTTTCGTCACATAGGACCAGTCTGGCACAGCTGCAGTGAAATGCGATACAAATTGAATGTATAATTTCACCCTGGCCAAGGCCTGTTGTTTACAGCTCTGGTTGGCTTGGCTAAGATAACCTTCTTTACAGTTTTTCTTATTTTACCAGTCCTAGCCTGGCATATAATTTGTGGAATTGTGTAAATAAGCTTTTGTATAATGATTGTATTCTAAAAAAAAAAAAAAAAAAGTGACAAGTGATTATACAAGTATGCAGCTACCTCTTTGCTTCTGTCACCTATAGGCATAAGTCTACTGTGCCTAATGAACAATCCAAGCCTAACTCTCACACTATATAGTTGGTAAATCCAGAGGTCATTGGACAGTCAGATTGTAAGATGTGTAGCCAGCTACAGATGTTTAAGACAAGTTCTCTTTAGGCTTCAGGGTCACTGGGACCAAATTAGATTCTCTGTATATACAGTACCTGGGTAGTCCAGCAGGGAGAGGCTGTTTCAGAAGAATGGACAAAATGTATATGAAATTGGAGGAGTTTCACATTTGAAAGGTAGAAACGTATTTTTTGCTGACTCAGAATACACAGGGGGAGAAGGGAGTTACGAAATCCAAGGAAGCTTCTAAAGCTTTGTCTTTCCTTTTGGAAAAGTACCATTACTCACAGTGCAATAATGGCCTTAATGTGTATGTTTTTGATTGCATTGCTGTAGAACGTGGGAAGGTAACCTTTGGGGGCTGGAGGTCTACCTCAAAAACATGGAAGAGATCAAAGATCACCAGGGTGTGGCACCTTAAAAAAATAAAAATAAAAAGTTAACTAGCAGGGTCCCAAAAAAGCAAGGATGGCATGAAGAAAACTTATATCATAAAATGTCACTGTGAAAATATAAACTTAGGTGTGTTTTATCAATAAATACTTGCATAGCAATTCACCCAGTGAAAGTGCAAGTATATTTGTTTTGTATAAATGGGGCAAAAAGTGAATGTTATTAGGCTATTTCCTTTGCTGGACATGGTTTGTTCATTGATCTAACCTTCCGCTCATTGGAATCCTCCCCCCCTCCGGCGCCACAATTGGCACCTTTCAGGGGGGTGCAGGTACCTGTACCTTTCCGCAGAATCTACGCCCCCTTTCCGAAAGTCCCCCGCTGCCTGCTGGGAAACACACGGATCCCAGAGACAGCGGGGACTATCCTTATTGCGCAGCGCGACTCGCGCATGCTCAGTAGGGAACCGGGAAATTAAGCCGAAAGGCTCCACTTCCTGATTCCCATACCCAAGATGGCGGCGGCAGCACCCGAGAGACGATCGAGAGATCGGCTTCGGGTGCCGACATCGCGGGCGCGCTGGACAGGTAAGTGTCACTATTTTAAAAGTCAGCAGCTGCAGTATTTGTAGCTGCTGGCTTTTTAAAAAAAAAAAAAAAAAACGCGGACTCCCGGCGGACTCCCGCTTTAAAGTTGTCTACTAGATGGTGAAATCATATGAAAATGACTGTGATCTTTAGCACCATCTAGTGGCCAAGTACAATATTTTCAATTTTAACTACAGGGCAATGGCCAGGGTTTAGTAGTATAAAAAGAAAAAAAATATTCTTGCACTGTCTGAAATAAGAAAATAAGTGCATGAAAAGCAGCAACTTCCTGTGAGATACACACAGCAACAAACCCTTTCAAAAAATAAATTGCGCTAATGATCAAAAAATGTGAGTAAATGAGTAATAACAACTATTAAAGTCCATCCAGTGAAGTGACATCAACATGGCAATAAATGACAATACACCCAAGAAACGTGATGTGTAAAGGGATAACTTCCATCACTGATTTCACTGCTGCTTAATGACTCCCTATGATCTCCTATTATGGGAGATCACAAGCGCTTTCGGCTTTATACCCAGCCTCGGCCTTTTAATGGACACAGCAACAACGTCTTCATAAGCTTCCATCCCCCATAGGGGGCATAATGGCAGAGGATGTTATTACTCATTTTATATTTTGTACTCACATTTTTTGATCATTAGCGCAACTTATTTTTTGAAAAGGATTTAGTGGTATGTTGTTCAGTGTACAGAGGTCAGCAGTATGTAGGGCAGTCTAGAGAGGTCAGCAGTATGTAGGGCAGTCTAGAGAGGTCAGCAGTATGTAGGGCAGTCTAGAGAGGTCAGCAGTATGTAGGGCAGTCTAGAGAGGTCAGCAGTATGTAGGGCAGTCTAGAGAGGTCAGCAGTATGTAGGGCAGTGTACAGAGGTCAGTAATATGATGTTCAGTGTATAGAGGTCAGTAGTATGTAGTTTAGACTACAGGGCTCAGCAGGGCAGACTACAGGGCTCAGCAGGGCAAAGTACAAGGGTCAGCAGGGCAGGGTAAGAACGAAAGTGGACAGGTAGTCAGCAGGGCAGAGTATAGGGGTCAGTAGTCTGTTGTAGGGACTGTGCAGTTTCCTCCATGTGCAGAGCGGCATAGGGAAGTGGCAGTGACACATTGCTACCTGTTCTGGCATGTGCTGATCCTTAGCCAGTCCTGACCTGCCTTCTTGTTCTGGGTTATTGACTCAAGAGTATTATAGCCAGGGGGGTGCCCTATCAGCTTGGTTCACAATCGTGTGATCACATAAGGTGCTTGTTTTCTATGTGCCCCGTTCACATCACAACCCTTGTGTTGTCATGCAATGCAGTGCAAATGACTGACCAATAATCAGGGAGTTAAATGGCTAATATGCATAAAAAAAAAGTTTTTTTCCATTTGTCAGGTGGTGTAGAAAACACAAGCCTTATGTTGAAAACACAAAAACTTGGAATTAAAAAACACAAGCAGGAAATTTATCATAACAGTGCAAAATATTGCCCTTAAAACAATGTACAAATGAATGGGTGTGCATTTTAATCATTGACGCATAGTGCTGACTCTGCTAAATATGGTCTAGGCAGCTAGGCTTCAGTTAAAGTATAGTAAATCCTCACTTTGTAAAACAACCTATTCAGTTTAAAATATAAATACAAGGCAAAATGTGTGTGTATAATATATATATATATATATATGAGGGGGAAAAAGTATTTGACCCCCTGCTGATTTTGTACATTTGCCCACTGACAGAAATTATCAGTTTATAGGTTTATTTTAACAGTGAGTGACAGAATAACAACAAAAATCCATAAAAAGGCATTTCAAAAAATGTATAAATTGATTTGCATTTTAATGAGTGAATAAGTATTGGATCCCCCATCAATCAGCAAGATTTCTGGCTCCCAGATGTCTTCTGTACAGGTAACAAGCTGAGATTAGGAGCACTCTTTTAAAGGGAGTGCTCTTAATCTCAGTTTACCTGTATTAAAAGCACCTATGCACAGACGCAATCAATCAGATTCCAATCTTTCTCCATCATGGCCAAGACCAAAGAGCCGTCCAAGGATGTCAGGGACAAGATTGTAGACCTACACACTGGAATGGGCTACAAGACCATCGCCAAGCAGTGTGGTGAGAGGGCGACAACAGTTGGTGTGATTATTCGCAAATGGGAGAAATACAAAATACCTGTCAATCTCCCTCGGTCTGGGGCTCCATGCAAGATCTCATCTTGTGGAGTTTCAACGATCATGAGAACGGTGAGGAATCAGCCCAGAACTACATAGGAGAATCTTGTCAGTGATCTCAAGGCAGCTGGGACCATAGTCACCAAGAAAACAATTGGTAACGCACTGCGCCGTAGGACTGAAATCCTGCAGGGTCCACAAGGTCCCACTGCTCAAGAAATCACATATATAGGCCCGTCTAAAGTTTCCTAATGAACATCTGAATGATTCAGAGGAGAACTGGGTGAAAGTGTTGTGGTCAGATGAGACCTAAATGGAACTCTTTGGCATCAACGCAACTCGCCCTGTTTGGAGGAGGAGGAATACTCCTATGACCCCAAGAACATCATCCCCACCGTCAAACACTGAGGTGGAAACATTATGCTTTGGGGGTGTTTTTCTGCTAAGGGGACAGGACAACTTCACCGCATCAAAGGGACCATAGACAGGACCATGTGCCGTCAAAACTTGGGTGAGAACCTTCTTCCCTCAGCCAGGGCTTTTAAGATGGGTAGTGGATGGACATTCAAGCATGACGATGAACCAAAACACACGGCCAAGGCAACAAAGGAGTGGCTCAAGAAGAAGCACATTAAGGTCCTGGAGTGGCCTAGCCAGTCTCCAGACCTTAATCCCATAGACTATATGTGGAGGGAGCTGAAGCTTCGAGTTACCAATAGGTCAGCCTCAAAACCTTAATGGCTTGGAGAGGATCTGCAAAGAAGAGTGGGAAAAATCTCTCATGAGATGTGTGCAAACCTGGTGGCCAACTGCAAGAAACGTCTGACCTCAATGACTGCCAGCAAGGTTTTTGCCACCAAGTACTAAGTCATGTTTTGTGAAGGGGTCGAATACTTATTTCACTCATTAAAATGCAAATCGATTTATAACTTTTATAAAATGCGTTTTTCAGGATATTTTTGTTGTTCTTTTGTCTCTCACTGTTAAAATATACCTACCTTTAAAATTATAGATTGATCATTTCTTAACGTACAAAATCATCAGGAGATCTTATACTTTTTTCCCCCTCACTGTATATGTGAGGATGTGACATATATATAGATAGATATATCTATATAATAAATATATATATATATATATATATATATATATAGATGGATATATATCTTTATTTTTATTTTATTTTTTTAAATGACCACATGACCTGTTCTCAGCTGTTAAAGGGGCTTAGAGAGGTGGAGGTGTGTCAGCAGGAGACAGAGAAACAGCAGTACATTGATCTCCCCAGTGTTCCCAGTGAAGGGGGATGTGTCAGCACAAGTCTGACCACTGTAGGACAGGCTGTGTTCCCAAGTAGAATACAAAGAAGAAAACTGATCACGCTGAGATGGATGAGCGTCAATGCTTAGTGTGGTCAGTTTGAAATAGGAAAGCAGAGGGGCTGCAGGATCATCAGGTATTTCACACAAAGGAAGCAATACAAACAGAACAGGTTACTTTTTTGTTCAAGGACATGGTACAGCAGAAACATCAGGGATATGAACTGTTGGGTTTACTTATTTAATCATTAAAGTGTTAAAGTATTAAATGTAAAAAATTAAAAAATGAAATAAAACGGACCATTATGGTTTTCCTTTTAGAATGGGAATCCTCCGTGTAGTGTGTTCAGGTTTGAAAGTGAAAGTGATGATCAGTCTCTCTGATGACTAATGAATTAGTATACTACAGAATCAGTTGTCTGCGATGTCTGGGAGTCGCATTCTATAAATGAGTCACTAAAGTGTGTAGGATGATAACTTTCACTAATTTCCCTAACGATCTGCTTCATTGTATGGAATGAACACGTGTGAATCTGATGTTCCCTCTCTGCAATGTTTGTAGTTAAGCAAACCACAAAAAACAAAGGCAATGGAGCTTTAGAAAAACGGCCTAAATCTGGGTATACACGGGCCGAAAATAAGTTGAAAATGGTTGGTTTGGCAGGAACCGGACGACTTTTGGGTACAGCTCCTCCTCCAACAGAAGCCGATTTCACGAGCGACTTCTATCGAAGGGGCATGCTGGAAAACCAGCATCTGATAGGCTGCCAGATCGCTGTATCCCACATTGCTTAAAACCAAACTCATTCCCTATAGTCTTCAGTCCCTCTACTGTACTGAAATACGGTACTCTGATTTCCCTGCACACTGTGAGCATCTCGCAGTGTGTAGTAGAAGCTGCAGCAAGTCAGAGCCCACTACATTTCCTGGCTGGAAGACACCTCCAGCATCATTTAGCACTTTCCTCCCGAGGGGGCTCACCCCTTTCATTCACTGGATTTCATTACTTTCAATCATGGGGCTCAGCATTAAATGTGGTTGTTATATAGGATGGTCTGCATACAAATACAGTCAGCTCAGAAACTCACACTCCTCCAGACTCGCATCCACCTATCAAGGCAGGGTGCTGTGCTGTTTTCAGGAAGCTATGTACACCACTTTGTTGACACCATCCATTAGCCATGATCTGCCTGCAATGCATAGAGAAGCACAGAGACCTGGAGATTATGTCATAGGGTCTAAAATAGAAAAGGTATTATTGAAAGATTGTATTAGCATGTTGATGAGGGTAGAAGGGGGAGCCAAGAAAACAAAATATAAAACAGATTAAATACTTATCTTTAAAGTGTTACTAAACCTAGGACGCTGCATTCACTATATCTGGTCTCCCATAGTACACAGAACACGGAAATGCAATTATTTTAGTAAATATAAACTGCTAAATACCTTTTCTCATTAGCAGTACATAGCAGCCCTGTGACTTCTATCACTGTCTGGTTAAACCCTGTAGGAGGAGTTTTCATTCTCCTCTGAATGTGCTATGAGGCTGCAGGACACCCGACCCTCTGTCTGGACAGTGCTGATCGGCCCTGTGCTGATCACATGCAGTCTCCCAAGACAGAAAAAAAACTCTAGCAATACTCACCAAACTGAGCATGTGCAGTTTGCCCCCAAGGTTCCATTCTATCAGCAGATTGGGGACAGAGGAGAAAGGGGAGGATCAGAGAAGACAGGCTTTTTACACAATGCAGAGGATTAACCCCTGCGGTTCCACAGTAAGTAAAACAAGCATGCTTTGCTTTACTGCCTATACAGACTGATTTTACTGTTGTGAGTTTAGCAACACTTTAAGACCCCTTTCACAAAGGGGGGGAAATTCCACCAGGAGTCTGCCTGTCCAGCGGGGAATCTGTCCACTAATCCCAGCTGAGCAGGCGGATAGCTTGTCTATATCCGCTTCGCTTACGTAGAGCGAATACAGACACAGGCCGCTCTCCTCTATGGGTGGTCGGGTATAAATGGACCACCTGTTCGTGTACACCCGTTGGCCACCTGATCCGCCACACGGATGGGGAACGGATCCTTATCCGTCTGTTTTAAGCTGATCGGATGTCGGCATCTGTCAACAGACACATGTTCATTGGCACCCACCGCTCCATAGAAAGCAATGTATGGTCCGATCAAGTCTGCCTGAGAAACTGACAGGCGGACCCTGAATGTAGTGTAGCACTTACCCCCCGAAGGAGCTGCTGGTTTTTGTTGGGCTTACCGTTACCTCACCTGCTCACTGCTTCCGTCTTAGGGGGTACCATTGTAGGGTGGATTCAAGAATGCTAGCTCTGACACTTAGTCCCTTTTCCAAAGATTTATTTGAAAGAAACATGAAGTTTTGCAATAGAGGGTTAAGGGGAGTTCAGGTACCTTGTAATTGCGGGTTAGAGGTATTTCCTTGATCCAGAGGATAAATGGCTTCCACAGGCTGGATCTAGCAATCACTGGATAGGCCTCTCTCACTGACCGAGCAGCCGGTGAGATGCTCCAACAAAGTCTCTGCCACAGACTTGTTTAACAAAATCGTTGTGCAATCCTCTGCCACAGGAAGGTACAACCATCAGCTTGTTGAGAAATTAAAGAACTGTCACACAGTACCATTTTCTTTCAGCTGATCCATCGGTACTCTGTGGTAGGTGATCCGGGATGCATCCTCCAACTGAGTCTCCAGGCTCTTCCAGAGATACCAGCCTTGTTGCTCAGTCCTCTCCTGAAAAAGTCCTCCCCTGGATCCTCCAGCTTGGCTTCTCCCTGCAGGCAAGATAGCACAGGACCACCCCTGGATCAGTAGGCCCCCAAGACTTTTGGGCCCACCCTTTCATTTACAAAGCCTGGGGCTAGCCGGCCCCGAGACATAGAAACAGGCAGCACACACCTCAGGCCAGGAGGGCCACGAGGTCGGGATAACAAACCCCAAAAATATGGCGCCTGTACCTTAACTACCCTTCCCCAGAATGCACAGCGGGTGAACCACTCCCACTGGGCTATCTCTTGAGTAATAGGGGTACCCAATACATTCAGCCTGTTGCATTCTCAACACTTACCGGTGGTGACAGCGACACCCACGGCCAAGTGGAAACTAGCACAACCCAGCTGAACTGGTACAGAAACCAGAACTTTGAAATAATTAGTCTGAGCCAAACTGCAGCTTCAGACAAACTTAAGCTTACAAACACAATAGCGTCTACTCATTAGGAGCAGGGCGCTACAGTAGTAAAATAAACTTGCCTGACTAGTTTTACTGGAGGCTCTTTAATCTTATTTAATTAAGACAACTAACCAATTAGGGATTTAGTGAAAGTAAATATAGATCAGATCATGTAATCCTCGGCTTTGTGTATGGATTATGTTACTGTACACATATTTCTGATTTCAGCAAACTGCATTGTGAGAGAAATGTCGATTCACAGACCTTAAAACCACATCTGAGGGGTCTGATGCTTTACCCACTTCACCTCCGGAAGGTTTACCCCCTTTCCTGTCCAGGCCATTTTTTGCCATATGGCACTGTGCTAGGTACTTTAACTGACAATTTTTCGGTCGTGTGACGCTGTACCCAAATAGATTGTATGTCCATTTCCCCCCACAAATAGAGCTTTCTTTTGGTGGTATTTGATCACTTCTGCAGTTTTTCATTTTTATATATATATTTTTTTACTTTCTGCTATAAAACATATCCAGTAAAAAAAAATCTAATTTCTTCATCAGTTTAGGCCAATATGTATTCTGCTACATATTTTTGGTAAAAAAATCCCAATAAGCGTATATTGATTGGTTTGCGCAAAAATTATAGTGTCCATAAACTATAGGATATTTTTCTTTATTTCTATTTTTTTACTGCTAATGGTGGTGACAAGCGACGTATAGAAGTACTGAGATATTGCGGCAGACAAATTGGACACTAACTGACACTTTTTTTGGGGACCAGTGACACTAATACAGTGATCACTGCTAAAAATATGCACTGTCACTGTACTAGTGACACTGGCTAGGAAGGGGTTAACATCAGAGGCGATTAAAGGGTTAACTGTGCCTAGCTGATTATTCCGTATAGTGGGGGGGGGGGGGTGCTTTTACTAGTGGAAGGCATGGATCTGTGTTTCTGCTTTACAGGAAGACAGGATCCATGTCTTCCATACTGACAGAATGATAAGCAGACTGGAATTCTGTCAGTGTGCCAGCGGACATCGGGTCCACAAGATCCGGTGATCAGCCAACGTTGTGTAAATTCACAGAGGAAGTGAGCCGTTTGCGGAGCACACTCACGCCCAAAACACGGAAATGCAGAATCATGCATTATATATATATATATATATATATGGCATCTGTGTCCCATTGGGGAGATTTCCCTTCACATCTGTTCCTATAGCGAAACCAGAAGGTGAGAGGAAATCCCTGCAAAGTGAGGGAATCCCTAGTTGTCACCAGAACTAGTGTTCCCATTGGAAGAAAAAAAAATGTGCCTTTTAATTATATTTTATTGTGTGTTGCATTAAAGAGACCCTGTCACGAACTTAAAAACTTATAAATAAAAGTACAGACAAAAAAAGTATTTTGAATGCTTACTTGCAGCGGTTTTTCTTTCCCTCTTCTCTTCTGGGAGTGCCAGTTACAGCCTGTGCTGGCCCAGCTCCTCCACCCTTCCCCTTACCCTCCTTTTAAAAGCCTTTTATGTAGCTGCTGGAGGAGTGAAGGGGAATACTAAAGAGTGTTATTTAATTGACAGTTCTGAGTCTGCTGCCATCACATTCGAGATTGGTGGCAAGGTTTTTGGATGTCTAAACAATGGAGGCTTTTACAGGCATAAATTACAATAAATGCACATATCTTATGAAACAATTAATCTTCAAATAAATAGAATGGTGACAGGGTCTCTTTAGGCAGCCCATTTGTATTGACCTGAAAACGTGCCTGCACTATTTTTTCCACATGTGGTGTGTCACAACACATATTATTATGTTACCATTTTTGCATTGTACTGTGACATAGGTGTGCTCTTTAACCACTCACCTACCAGGCACTTCACCCCTTTCCTGCCCAGGCCAGTTTTCAGATTTCAATGCTTTAGCTCAGCTCTTGACTGGTGTGCAATTTTCTTTTCTTTTTTTTTTCAACAAGAGGGTTTTTTGGTTAAAAAAAAAAAAAAAAGAGATAAAACAAAAGTGCAGAAGGTGGTCGGATTGCCCTCTGATTGTCTACCAGCCACTCTATACCACCCACTGAAAAGCAACCCACTGCAGAAAGCTTTTCAGAGGGCAGTATCATTGCCAATGTGAAAGAAGCCTAAGGTTGTTTTTTTTTTCAACTACCTTTAATAGACCAAGCTGCACAGACAAAGTAGCAGTTAGAGGGTTGAGACAAATCATTTATCCTAAAAGGGAAAAAGTTTTAGCTGAAGTTTGGCTTAATTTTTTATTTTTTATTTTAAACCTGCTTGTACATCTAGCACTCCCCTCTTCCCAGACTGTCAATGCTGATGTCCAAAGGTGTCTACTAGTGATGGGCTCTGTTGTGTTCGGGATCGTAGTACCAACCCACTTGAGTATTCCCACCAGGAAACTGACACGGCACACCACCAATCACAGGAAGAGATGGACTCAGACTTGTTTGGGATCCTAGTCCGATCGCCAATCACAGGCAGTAAGACATTTCCCGGTCTGCAACTGCACAGACTGGGAAATGTTTCAATGCCTGTGATTATCGATGTGCAGTGTCAGCTTCCTGGCGGGATTGGGAAGGTGAGTTGGGACTAAGATCCGGAACACGCCTGAACCCATCTCTACTCATAGACAGTGAGGCATTTCCCGGTCTGTGCAGCTGCAGACCGTGAATGCCTCACTGTCTTTGATTGGTGGTGTGCAGTGTCTGCTTCCTGGTGGGATTGCTCAAGTGGATTGGGACTACGATCCCAATCCCTAGCGTCTTTATTGCTCAAAGGGTTTTTAATGTTCAGTGCGCATGAGGCCTTAACAGGCATCCCAACCTGCAAAAACTAATTTCAGGGAGGTGGCACTCCGCAGCCACAACACCATTTTTTTTAATCTGCGCTGTTGGTGGGGGGCTTTGGTGAGATATTAGGGTTCTAAACGGACCCCTGACATCTCCCCTTTGAGACAGTGAAAGGGACTGAAGACACAGATTTCCCAATCCCTTTGTCAACACTGAAGAAGAATGGACAGGAGACAGCAACTCCTCTCCATTCATAAACTGAAGCAAAGTAAACAGTTTACTCTGCTTAGTTTTCATGGGACACAGAAGCGAGCGATCGCTATACAGGGAGATTGGTGCTGACAGCTGTGCCTCCCACCACACTGATCACTCCCGGCTGTGAACCAGGGACCTACCATGTGTGCAGTGTGGGGATTAAGGATGGGCTTGGCGTGTTCTCACACTCCACGCGCAGAGCCCGCCAGGAAGTCGGCACGACGCTGCGCTAATCACAGGCAGTGAGACATTTTCCCGATGTGTGGCTGCAGAGATCGGGAAACGTCTCACTGCCTGTGATTAGCGCAGCGCCGTGCCGACTTCCTGGTGGGCTGTGTGCGAACACGCCCAAGCCCATCTCTAGTGGGGATGATACGCCACTACCGCCCAGGATCAACCCTGCAGTCGGGAGATCACACGGCACTCGTGGGTGTCTGGTAAACGCAGCCAAAATGCAGGAGACTCCCATACGCCGCAGGAGACTTGGGATGTCTTCCATAAGTTCGCACTGCACTAAATCTCATGTTGCTGCAGTACCATGTAGTTTGGTGGCTGCAAATATGATACATTTGCTAGATCTGTTTGGGGCGCCATTATCATTTCACCCATGCGTTCCTGGCAAGGACAGTGCGTTCTCATGCGGTGCAGGAAATGTGCACAGGAACCTTTCCCACATCTAGAGTGAACCGGCCCACGCCTGTGCAGCCTGCTTGTGGTGCCATTGCTGTTAATAGCACTCCAAATGCAGCTAGGAAAGGTGCATTTTGTTGTGATTAAAAATGCGCAAACTGCTCTGTATGCTACTTTGCTGTGTTTGTTGCACACAGGGCAGCTCTATGCTGCCACATGAAAACACGCAAAAAAATGCACTATAAGGCCGAGTTTACGTGCGGCCGCGGGTCCCAGCATGGCGTCCCTGTTCACCGGTTCTGGTCTGAATTTTTAGCCTAAATTCGTACCTGAACTGGACCTAAACACGCACAGGACCCCTTTTGGAATGCGGACCATGGCATACATGAACCGGCTCCATTGCAAGTAAGGATGAGCTCCGGCGCGTTCACATGCGGAGACCGCCAGGAAGTCAGTGCAGCACTGTGCTAATCACAGGCAGTGAAACATTTCCGATGTGCTGCTGCAGAGATCAGCAATGTCTCACTGCCTGTGATTAGCGCAGCGCAGCGCTGCGCCGACTTCTGGCGGGCTCTGCACGTGGAGCATGCGAACACGCCTGAGCTCATCCTTAATTGCAAGCTGGGCACACTTGCATGTCATGCAAATTGGATGCAAGGAAATCCGCACCCAATTCGCACAATTGTGAATCTGGACAGTTTTTAACGCACAGGTGTGAATGGGGCCTTTGTAGGATCACAGTACAGAGGACTGGGGAGGGGTGAAGCACATTTTAATCTGTAATTGTATTGAGGATTTCCCCTGTGCACAGCTGTATTGGGTGGTGTCAGCAATGTGAGGAGACCTGTCATCGTTCGAAATTGCTGCTGGCTCAGGTGACAGAGGCGCCGCCCTGGTGCAACGCCAACCAATCGCAGCTCATAGCTTGAGCGCTGCTACTGCACACCGCTCAGGGACAGGCTCCTCGCCGCTCCCGGCATGCTTTGCGGGGTCACGTGGCAGAGCTTGCTTCCGGGTGTCGCCGGCCAGGAACGTCAGCGCATCCGGGTGGCGCCGGGTCACACAGCGGTGACGTGTTGTTATGACAGAAGGAGAAGTGCTGAGCGGCTGACAGAACGCTGAGGAGAGCCGCCGGTGAGAGAGAGAGAGAGAGAGAGCGCTTGTGTGTGTGTGTCTCATATATATATATATATATATATATATATATATATATATATATATATATATATATATATATATATAAAAAATGTGTGTGTGTCATCTTTTATATCTCAATTGTGTCATTGTGTGTGAGAGAGAGGAGCTCCGAGCCCTGACTATGTATGTATGTTATATGATGAGGAGACTGAGGCTGAAGGATAGACAAACTTGTAACTGTGATAAACGGATGTGTGCCCCGGTATGAGAGGGAGGAGTGGTGATGAGACAGTCATGTATATTGTAAAGGGGGGAAATGGAAGTACAGAGAGGAGGACAGACATATATATTGTGTGTATATATAGAGATCTCAGGCTCGGTTCACATATATGCGATGTGAGAACCCGGGTGATTCCAGTGCCTGTTCTCACATCGCATGTCACCCCCCGCCCCCGGAGATTCACACTGCCCTATGCCAATCTCTGCGGGTGTCAATAGAAAGTCAGTGATACCCCCAGATCGGTTTGCAGATCGCAGTGCGAACTGTCAAATGGTGCAAAGAATTGGAAGGAATGGGTGTGAACACCTACGCGATCCGATTCCAGTGCGGCCCAAAAAAAGTGTCCTGCACCATTTTGGCGCGACTGCCACGCAAATCGCTGAATACGGCTCACACAGGCATCGCATGTGATCTGCACAGCAGGGCAGTGCGAATCACATGCGATGTCTAACATCACACAAGTGAGAGCCCGGGCTCTGTATAGAATAGTGAGCAGACTCTTAGGCCCCATTCACACTATGTTGGTAAGACCTGATCTGTCAGCGCAGGGACACACTGGAAACAATTATTTTGTATATGACCCAATCACACCGCAACGCAGCCTAGCGATCAGCGTGTGCAATAAAATCTAGAAGTGCTGCACTTTATCACAGCGCCCCGGATCACTCTGCAGTGTCGGGCAGTGCAACGCATCGTACGATTTGTACAGCCGTGGTCCAAGAGTTTTGAGAATGACAAAAATATTCATTTTCACAAAGTCTGTTGCTTCAGTGTTTTTTTAGATCTTTTTGTCAGATGTTAATATAGTTTACTGAAGTATAATTACAAGCATTTCAAAGGCTTCTATTGACTATTACATTAAAGCGGTAGTAAACGTGCTGAACCCCCCGCTCAGTAGTAACCCCCCAAGCTCTGCTGATCCCATGTTCAGTAGTAACCCCCCCCCCCCCAGCTCTGCTGATCTCCAGCTTTGCTGATCCCCCCCCCCCCCGCTCAGTAGTAACCCCCAGCTCTGCTGATTCCCCCCCCCCCGCTCAGTAGTAACCCCCAGCTCTGCTGATTCCCCCCCCCCCCCCGCTCAGTAATAACCCCCCCTCCCCCCTCCATGCATTAGTAACCCCCCAGCTTGGCTGATCTCCCCCTCTCAGTAGTAACCCCCGAGCTATGCTGATTTCCCCCCCCCATGCTCAGTAGTAACCCCCCAGCTCTGCTGACCCCCCCCCCTCCCCACAACCGCTCAATTGTTGGCCAAAATTTATGAAGAAAAATTTATTTGCAAAATGTTATAACCAAAACGAAGAAAATGCGTTTTTCTTTTTTTTTTTTTTACAAAATAATTTTTTCATTTATAGCGCAAAAAAATAAATAACCCAGTGGTGAATAAATACCACTAAAATAAAGCTCTATTTGTGTGGAATAAAGGACAAACATATGGGTACAGTGTTGCATGGGTAATTTGTCATTCAAAATGTGAGAACGCTGAAATCTGAAAATTGGTCCGGTTAGGAAGGGGGTACAAGTAGCCAGTGAGCAAGTGGTAAAAGTAAACTAAAACTTTTTTTTTTTTTAGATTTGTATAGAGTGGAGATGTATTAGAATTCCTGTCAGTTTTTGTTGCTGTCTTTATCGCTGTTAAGGAGATTCAGGCTACCATTATCATTGAAAGTAAAAAAAAAAATTTGTTGTCCCCAGAAAAGAAAACGCTGGGAAATCTTCCAATGGGGACACTAATTCTAGTGACTCTCACTTCCTGTTTGGTTATGAGACAGGAAGTGAAATCTCTGCAATGGGACACAGATGGTGAAAAAAAAATCTGACAGGTTATAAACCTCCCTTGCTCTATCCAAAATGAGGAAAAAAAAGTTTTGCCTATAGTTCTACTTTAACATCAAGGAGCGATCAAAGGGTTAATTCTGTGCTTAACAATGTGTAATGTGTGCTTTTTACTAAAAATTAGTTTGTTCCTTTTCCCCGCTTTGCAGATTGTTCCCTCTATACCACACCACAGGGCAGTTCCCTCTATACCACACTACTGGCAGCCCATCATCGGGTCGCAGCCATGAATCATTGGCTAAAACCTGTTCACAAAAATTCCACTATGTCAAATCGCAGGAGGTGATGACCGGGGGGATGCGCATACTTTGAACCCAGAAGAAGGTGCTGAGGTACGGGTACATGATTGTGCCTCTACAAGCCACTCGCCTGCAGTTAAATTATTGCAGGCAGACGGAAAGTGGTTAAGGCCACTTTCACACTGAGGTGCTTTACATGTGTTTTTGCGCTAAAATAGTGCCTGTAAACTGCCTCTTCTGCAGTCCCAGTGTGAAAGCCGGAGTGTTTTCACACTGGGGCAGTGCGCTTGCAGGACAGGAAAAAAATTCCTGCAAGCAGCATCTTTGGGTTGGTTTAGAAGCGCTACCGAGATGCCCTGGCAATTTGTGGGCGCTTTTAACCCTTTATCGGCCATTAGCGGGGGTTAAAAGCACCCCACTAGCAGCTGAAAAATGCAGCTAAAATGACAGTAAAGCGCCAACCTCTTCAGTTTTGAAAGAGGCCTAAAGGTTTTAATCGTATCTCCCCCTTTCCTTCTTTCATTCAGACTGTAGGTATAACCACTTACCGACCGCCTCATGAAGTTATATCTCGGCAGTTTGAAGATGGATATCTTGGTAACGGCAGCAGCTGCTGCCTGGTTCTGTTTACGATAATGGTGGTCTCTGCGGCGGATTCGCGCCCTCCACCGCTTACCAGAGGCGTTGGTAGCAGCGGCGGCGATCGGGTCCTTCACGTTGCTGGGTATGGGGGCGAGTGAGGGGGAAGATGGGGGGGCCCCCCCCCGTCTCTATAACATCGCAGGGCGGAAGCTATGTCAAATGTCACTTCCGCCCCAAACACCTTAAATGCACATTTTTCTGTTGTAATTTTTCCAAATGACACATTTTTTTTTTTTTTTTGTTTTTTTTTTTTTTGCATTTAAGTCCAAATATGAGATCTGAGGACTTTTTGACCCCAGATCTCATATTTAAGAGGATTTGTCATGCTTTTTTTCTATTACAAGGGATGTTTACATTGACCAAAAAAATCAAGTAAAATAAATAAGAAAAAAAAATAAAATTTTTAAAGCACCCCGTCCCGATGAGCTCGCGTGCAGAAGCGGATGCATACGTGAGTAGCGCCCGTATATGAAAACGGTGGTTAAACCACACATGTGAGGCATCGCCGCGATCGGTAGAGCGAGAGCAACAATCCTAGCCCTAGACAATTTTGAAGCGTGACATGTTTGGTATCGATTTACTCGGCGTAACATTTATCTTTCACAATACAAAAAAAAGAAAAAAAATTGGACTAACTTTACTGTTGTCTTATTTTTTTTTATCCCAAAAAAGTGCACTTGTAAGAAGGCTGCGCAAATATGGTGTGAAGAAAAGTATTTCAATGACCGCCATTTTATTATCTAGGTTGTTAAAAAAATATATATATATATATATAATGTTTGGGGGTTCCAAGTAATTTTCTAGTAAAAAAAAAAAAAACTGTTTTAAACATGTAAACGTCAAAATCGCAAAACATGGCTAGTCCTTAAGTGGTTAAAGGGATTGTAAAGTCTTGTTTTTTTGGTTAAAAATAACATTATAAGGTTATACTTGCCTCCTCTGTGAAGTGGTTTTGCACAGAGCAGACCAGATCCTCCTCTTCTCAGGTCCCTCTTCAGTGATCCTGGCCCCTCGCTCCTGTTGAGTGCCCCCACATCCAGCATCTTGCTATGGGGCACCCGAGCTGAGCCACAGTTCTCTGTGTCCATTCAGGCACGGAGCCATGGCCTGGCACCGCCCCCTTTGTCTTCTTATTGGCAATGGTGCTGCTGTCTCAGCTAATTAGGAGGGGAGTCCCAGCCAGCTGAGTGTCTTGTGCAACATCGCTGAATCTAGAGGGACCTCAGGTAAGTATTAGGCCTCTTTTACACAGGCATGCCACCGCTGACATCCGCTGCTCCATAGGAGTGAATAGAGCATCTGATCAGGTCCACCTGAAAAACTGACAGGCGTACCTGATCAGAACGCCTGTGTGATGGGGCCTTAGGGGAGGCTGCTGCACACAGAAGGCTTTTTATCTTAAGGTGTAGAATGCATTAAAGGGTTTGTTAACCCATATAACTCCAAACTCTGCTAGACTCTCTATTAGACCTTGGCAGAGCACACTGTACCTTTCTTATAGAAAAACGAGCGTTGTAAATACTGTTTTAGCGATGTCTTCAGGCCGGTCACGTGACTCGCGGCTGCTCTACAGCTTTGATGAATGGATGAATGGATACTGCAGGAAGGACCGTGATCTCCCTCTGACGTCAGCCGGGGAGATCACATGGCCACTCAGCCTCTCCCGCAGTAGCCATGGAAACCGTCCGAGAGTCACGTGACTGACCTGAAGACAGCGCTAAGACGGTTTTTACAGCAGTTGTTTTTCTAAAAGAAAGGTACAATGTGCTCTGCCAGGATATGAAAGAGTTGCTGGCAGTGAGGAAAAAAGATTTTACTAGAAGTGTCTGTGTTGTACCGAATCACAGCGTAGATGAGGGCGGCAGGAGCTCGTCGCCTCGCCCCTTACCTGCAAATGGCGGATCATGTAAATGTACGTGATCCTGCGCAGCGGAAACCGCACTGCCATAGTAATAAGGCAGTAGTCAGTCTGCAGGTGGTTAAGTTCTATTGCAGCGTTGCCGACTCCCAGCTGCAGTTATCTGCCTGGCCTCTCCTTGGCTTTGAAAGGTTGCTGAACTATCTTCCAAGGCTCCCTTGGATTGTAGAAAAGATAAAAATGTTATTAAAGACACTACCAAATTAAGGCCACTCTTTACCCAATGTGTTCTTCCTTTTTCCAAGCATGTGTGCTCTCTCAGGTCTTCTTTAGTATTGAATATGCTGATTATTGTTTGCGCCTTTTGTTGACATCAGAGACCACAGTTCAGGCCCCTCACACCTTGTAGGTTGACAACCGCTGCTCTAGCCCACAGAGATTACTGGCAGTGATTAGTCCAATTTCCCATTGAGAAGAGATGTATTGGCAGTGTAGTTTAACCCTTAGATAAACTAAATAAGGCTTAGCAAAAATGTACCAGGTACTATTTTTTGGAACAAGGGTTACTGGATATTTTTTGCGTGAACAAATATGACTTCGTAAATCCATTAAATTTTTGTGCCTTTGTAAAGCATGTAATGTAATCTTGTCCAAGCATACCCCTGTAGGTCCTGCAAGGTTGGAGTTTCTCTGTGCTCCTCTGTGACGTGCCACCATGCAGCAGTGATTTGGCCTTAGTGAGTGGTTTGCAGTTGCAGAAAGAAAGTAAATATTTGACAAAGATAATGAGAAATACGTGGCATGAGCAGGAAACTGTGAGAAAATGCTTACTAATGTTGATGTGGCTTGTAGAAATGCACATCAAGTAAAGTTAGAGTCTAGGTGCATTCGATTAAAGAAATAAAGCATAATCAAAGCTCAAAAAACACCCTGAATAGAGAATGGAAGGGTTAGAGCTGCTGTCAGGTTTTTATTATTGTTTTTTGTTGGGAAGATTTCCCTTAAAGAGACACTCCCTTTGCTCATTTAATCTCACCATGCTCATTCTGTGTAAAGACACCCACTTATCCATTGTACTTTTCCAGTGATCCCTACTTACGTTATTTCTAGGCGTGGGTGAGCACATAGCCTCTTCCCGTGATGTAGTAATTGGTCCTAGCAGCCAATTTCTGGGTCCGGGCACCGTCACATTTAAAGGCGGTGACATCAGTAGGCTCCAACACCAGCGCACACAAGGCATTTATGTGGCTGAGATGCGGAAGGCGCAGCGGGAGATTGCTGGAGAGATGAGTATAAAGTTGTCAGAGGAGCAGCATTAAACAGACAGCCACTTTATCCTGAATGGGCAAGGTAACAAAAGGCTCAATTCACAAAGCTTTAACAAAAGGATAAGGCTTTCTAATTTAGTCATGTGACTGTAATTCTCTTATAGTCACATGACTATTTTTTTTTTCATGTAAAATATCCTTATCCTGGTGTACTTACTTTGTAAATTTTGACAAATCTCTGTTTAAGCACTAGCCTGTGTGTACCCCTTTATTACCAGATCATTGTTCAGTTTTTATTGTAATAGTTTGAATGACAATTACTCAGTGAGTATGCAAAAATGTAATTTATTTAGTTAAAAAAAGATCCCACAATCGTTGGCGCTTTAAACACCCCCACATTAATTAATGATCCCATCTCCCCCTCCACCTTGATTGTGAATATTTGCGAACATTAGTAGTGTTTACACTTGATTCACAGTGATCAACAAGGTACAGAGCCACTCTGATTGGCACTTTACATAGTGACTGTGATCTGGGCTCTTCAATGACAACTCAGATCACATCCATTCATGGGCTCGCTGGGGGCTTATGTTTTTGGAAGTGACCTTTATAAACAACACTCCAGAAATACATGTCCACCTCCCTGACATACATAACAATATGCAGTATGGCGGTGCTCGAGCACACCTGGCTAGGTTATGTCCCAGACCTTGACATTGTCACTTTTGCTGGTCAGCTGGCCTTGTGCAAAAAAGGTATAAATGTGAGAAAAAAACAAAGTAGTGAAGATACCTAATACGGTGTACATTGCTTTGTATCATAAGCATTGTCGGTTATTACAAAATCAGCAGGTCTTTCTCTGAAATGTGGAAATGTCTCTGGAGCTTTCCTAATTCAAAGATAAGTGCCTCTAGATTGTATTCTTACATTCACATTAGTGGAGACCCCAACTGTCTTCTATTCCCCCACTCTGATGCTTGGTGTGGTGCAAAACAAGTAAGTGATTTGGCTGTATGAGATGTATTTCTAAGCTTGGATCTGTAATACTACCCCTGGATGGTCACCTTTAGTAAGAATGATTTGATGGGCAGAGTGTGTATGTTTGTTGTCGGGTGGAGCGGATGTGGCTGGGCATTTATAACTCTTTCTTCAGGTAATTTCTGCATTCTTCCAATTTTTTTAATTAATATATTTTATTTACACCATCCTTGCACACTTTCCAGCAACTTTTCTCGCGAGTTAAAGAGAAACTTCAGGCAAACAGCCAAAAACACTATAGAAATACACACCCTATTTTGTCAAAAGTATTGGGACACCTGCTTTCACACACAGGAACTTTAATGGCATCCCAGTCTTAGTCCGTAGGGTCCAATATTGAGTTGGCCCATCCTTTGCAGCTATAACAGCTTCAGCTCTTCTGGGAAAGCTGTCCACAAGGTTTAGGAGTGTGTCTATGGGAATGTTTGACCATTCTTCCAGAAGTGCATTTGTGAGGTCAGGCACTGATGTTGGTCGAGAAGGCCTGGCTCACAGTCTCCGCTCTAATTCACCCCAAAGGTGTGTTATCAAGTTGAGGTCAGGACTCTGTGCAGTCCAGTCAAGTTCCTCCACCCCAAACTCGCTCATCCATGTCTTTATGGACCTCGCTTTGTGCATTGGTGCTCAGTCATGTTGGAACAGGAAGGGGCCATCCCCAAACTGTTTCCACAAAGTTGGGAACATGAAATTGTCCAAAATGTCTTGGTAAGCTGACTCCTTAAGCCCCTGTACACACGGTCGGAGATTTCGACAACCAAATCCGTCGGATTTTGCCCGTCGGATCTTGTCCGAAACTGTTGCATACACTCGGTCGGACTAAGTTGTCGAAAAATCCGATCATTCAGAACGTGATGACGTAATTTCGTTACGATGGGACTACGTTCAGGCTAGTAGCCAATAGCTTTGATGTAGGAATTTGATCTGAGCATGCGTGGCACTTGGTCCGATCAAAATTCTCTACACATGATCGGAGTATGTCCGATCGAACCAGTTGGTCGGAAAATATTTCCAACAAGTTGGAAAATTGGGTCCGACGGAATCAGTCCGATGCATACCACACACAGACGGATTCTCCGACCGTGTGTACAAGGGCTAAGAGTTCCCTTCACTGGAACTAAGGGGCCAAGCCCAACTCATGAAAAACAACCCCACACCAGAGGTGACTGATGCTGAACAAGTTACGTGTTACAACCTAAATATTGGTGTAATGTGTTCAGAAAGGTGAACTTCTCCTTTAAAGCTAAAAAGTGATCAGGATGCTGGGATTGGCTCTGCTGGACCCACTGTTGTGTCTGTGAAGAGCTCAGCGTTTAGTGGCTGAAAGGAGTTTGAGTTTCTTCCACTTTCTAGCTCAAACCTGTACTGATCATCATGGCAGCTACTTTCAGGAAAGGTTCTCTTCACTGCAGTCTACTTTGCAGGATGATCACTGGTTCATTTTAAAGAATAAATTCACGTTAAAAAAAAAAAAAATGCACATTTTTTTTATTTCTTTTTTTATAGCAGCTGGTGCCATATGCAGGTCTCCTGCAGATCTGTCAGTGCATCTGTCTGCCCGTATATATCTCGCTCCACAGCGCTGTGGTAGTTCATTGAGAACTACAAGCCGACATCCGCAAATGATGTGGGTACTTGTAATTCATTCCCAGAACTCTAAATAAATGACGCAGTTGTGTGGGCATCCCTGATTTAAAAAACTGACAGCTTGTTCTTGTCGTACCTGCTGTCTCTATTTAAAAAAGAGCGTGGCCGTGTGGGCTCTGCCCACATGGTTGTGTTATTCATTCACAGAGTTCTGTTAATAAATGAACTACAAGTACCAGCATCCTTTGCGGCTGTCTGCTTGCAGTTCTCAATGAGATACCAGGGCGCTGTTGAGCTCTCTAGGTAGTTTATTGATTCTTCCTGTCAGTATGTAACTGTATGCCCGTACAAGGTACGAGCAGACAGTTTACACTGACAGTCTGCAAGAACCCTGCTTTGCACCCATTATCTGCTGATCGCAGGTGCAATGCTTTCCAGGCTCCTAGTAAAAAAAAGAATGAATGCTAATTTTTACCTGCAAAAAAAGTGCGTTTATTTATTTTTTTTTATTTTAAAAAGTGAATTTATCCTTTAACCACTTTAACCACCGGACTGCACATTTACTGCAGCAAGGTTCCCTGGCTGCACGAAACGATGTACCGGTACCTTGCTTTGTGCAGTAGCCTCTGGGGGTACGCGAGCGGTGCCGGAGGCTTGCTCTAATTGGACACAAGTGGAGCCATTCAGTGGGTCCGGCAGATGCGATGTCCGCTGGCTACCTGCAGTTGTTCCCCAGAGGGGCAGAATGCCGCTCTGTATATTTAAAAAAAAAAAAGGCAGATTGCCGTTCTGACAGAGGAAAACATAGAGATCTTTTGTTCTCCCGGTCAGAGTAATCCCCACACACTTAGTAAGCACCCCCTAGGGACACGGCCCTTTGATCACCCCTGGTGTTAACCCCTTCCCTGCCAGTGTCATTAGTACAGTAACAGTGTATTTTTAGCACTGATCATTGTATTTGTGTCGCTGGTCTCCCAAAAGATGTATGTGTGTGTATGTATATATGTATATGTATATGTATATATATATATATATATATATATATATATATATATATATATATATATATATATATATATATATATATATATATATATATATATATATATATATATATATTAGAGAGAGAGAGATTTTAATAATATAATATAATATAATATTTTTTTTTGTAAAATGCAGAAACTGCCTCATTTTCAGTATGTGTGAGTCTCAATGTGTCCTGTGTGTGCAGTGTTTGTTACCTTCATATGTCATTAGAGAAGTAATGTGTAACCTGTGTTGGTCTATAACTGACCATCACTTATCCAGGTGGAAATGGATG
Organism: Lithobates pipiens; assembly: GCF_037356315.1. Taxonomy (NCBI): domain Eukaryota; kingdom Metazoa; phylum Chordata; class Amphibia; order Anura; family Ranidae; genus Lithobates; species Lithobates pipiens. The sequence goes on from NW_027507758.1 coordinate 77,484,574, forward strand.
AAATGGAACAAACGGACCCTCTATCTTCCTCCTCCTCCTCATTGGGAGTGGGAGCAGACCCAGCTGTTCTGGGGACCCTCCCCACCTTATACAGCCTTCTGATCTCCAGACTTCTCCAGGTTAGTATATACTGATAATGTATATGATAATATATATATATATATATATATATATATATATATATATATATATATATATATATATTTAATATAATTTTTTTTCTGAATTATTAGTATGTGGCATTGTTTGTGTTTATAGGAAATTCAGTGCCTCCATTGTCCTTCTCTGTTGTTCTAGCTAATAAGTTGAATTGCTTTATCAGCTGTGTTTAGTCTAGTCAACTGATATGAGCTGGTAATTTTGTGACACTTGGGTGTGTAGTATTGATTTATATAGTCGGCTGAAGACCTCATGGATGTTTTTTGGCTCCAGCATGTTATCCTATGTGTCCATGCACACATAGGCTGTTGTCAACTGTTTTTGGTTGGGGCGTTTTTTGGCTGAAAAAAAAAAAAAGCCCCAAAAATAGTGGGTTCTGAGAGGAGTTTTTCTGCTGTTTTTGATCCATTGGAAAAAAACGCTATTGCAAAAACATTGAAAAACTCACTGCAAAGCTACTGGCATTTTTGGAATGTTGTTATAATGCCCAGTGTGCAGGAGGTCTAATGGATAAAGAGAGGTAATTGCTGAAAATGAACTCATTTTCCATGGGGGTGTACCGAGAAAGCTATACATAGTCTATTTATTCAAAAGATTTCCTAACAACTGGAAGACCGTACACTGCTGTATATGAGCCTCCATTATCAAGCCGGCTGACCTCCTCTTCTCCCCGTTAATCTTGCTCACCTTTTAGTGAGGCAAAAGGGAGAGTTGTCTCTAAACTTTATTGATGTTGCTGCATGCCTTATTACAATTGTTTGCCTCATTTTTGTTGTCAGCTGAGTTGATGGGGGGGGAAAGCATTGGACAGAGGAATTCTGTCAGCTGTTTTCAGGGAACGTCTTCCACCTTTTTTATTCTTTTTATTTTATTTTTTATTTTTTTGAAAGTGGTTGTAAACTGTTGGACATTTTTATTTTTTTGTACCTGCAAGGTAATGTCATATTATGTTAAACTTGCCTTTAAAACGAAGCCCTCACGTACCGAGATGTCAGCACTGCAGGTGCTCTCGTCTTCACCCATCTTGCTTCTGGGTTTGTAGATTCTGGCTCTGTGACTGGCTGGAGCCACGATGACATCACTCCCGTGTGCATGCGTGAGCCACCGTTCACTGCACAGGGCACTGAGAAAATGGCACAGGTGGCTGTTCCTTCAGGTGCATGCCCCAGTGATGTCACTGGCTGCATGTACAGTAAATGTCAACCAAACGGTGCATGTTTAGGAGATATTTACACTACCTATAGGTAATCCTATACTAAGGCTTATCTATAGGTATAAAGCAAGAGGTGGAAGTCTACTTCCACTTTAAAGCAGTGTTCCACTCGTTTTTCTGTTTATTAAATGTCAGCAGATAACAAAATGTAGCTGCTGACTTACTAAACAGACACTCGCCTGTCCCACGGTTCAGCGATGCGGCACCCAAAGCTTTGCTCCTCTCCACGGCGCCATCATTACAACTGTGGGCACCCAGCTGTGCCAGTTTGCAGCTTCACAGATGGGCACACACTGCGCATGCGCGAGTAGCGCTGCACTCTTAGTGGCCAGGCAGTCTTCTGGGACCTGTGACGTGTCCCAGAAGATTGCTGAGAGGGAGAGGAGCAGTTGCCTAGGCGGCCAGGTGACTGAAGTAAGAAGTACATGTCAAAACTAGGTACCCACTCCCCCCCCCAAAAAAAAAAAAAGACATGCTAAATGTGGCATGTAAGGGGGTGAGGAGTGCTTAAAGCAGAAGTTCCACTTTTGGGTGGAACTCAGCTTTAAGAAGCAACTTAGCTGAGATCGCTCGTATTAGTTGGTTACATTGAACTGGTCATTTGTAGCTTCTCCAAGACACTGCTTCAGTTCCATTGGGAAAATTTTTCTGCATTTTATGTCCGTAGAGAAAACACAAATACCCGTAATTCAGTCTCTGTGAAATGTGTACAAGAACAGCATGGATGGGGGGCTAAAGGTCATACCTCCAATGGGTGGGATCAAGTAACTAGAACATGATGGTTCTATGTGTTTTACACCCTTAATCCTGTTCTCCGACATTCAACAGCTACACATTCCATTGTCATTTGGAATAATAGGTGTGCGCTGCCGGGCGGTATTTAGAACTGATAAATTGGTTTGAAGAAGCGCTCAAATGTCTTCAACATTAAAGAACAAGTCCACTTCAATGTAACCAATTTCTACTAGATATAGTATGACCTAGAGCTGCACCATTCTGGCTAAAATGAGAATCACGGTTTTTTTTTTTTTTGCTTAGAAGATCCCGATTCTCTCATGATTTTCACGGCGTAACATCATCTTTCACATTAAAACAAAAAAATTGGGCTGACATTACTGTTTTGTTTTTTTGTTTTGTTTTTTAAATTCACTAAAGTTTGTTTTTTCCCAAAAAATTGCGTTGGACTGCTGGGCAAATACAGTGTGACATATAAAATATTGCAGCAATTTAAATTTTATTCAATAGGGTTTCTGCTAAAATATATATAAAATGTATATAATATTTGGGGGTTCAAGTAATTTTCTAGCAAAAAATATTGGTTTTACCTTAAGAAATAATTGTCAGAAAAAGATTTAGACTTTAAGTGGTAAACTTTCTGCATTTACACTTGTTTAAAAACTTGGCAGACTGCCCAGATTTTTTCTTTACACACAGAAGTTTCCCTTTAATCTAATAAGGAAGAGTTAGTTACAATGTTTCATTTTAAAAACTTGGCAGACTTGTATAAAAGAATTGGCAAACTCTGCAATAGGGATCATTGTGGGGGGGGGGGTTTGAATCAAGATCGTGATTTTTTTTTTTTTTTTAACGATTAATTGTGCAGCTCTACCATGACCTCGATAAGTGAGAACCTTCACTGACAACTTAGCTGGGAGAACGCATAGCCAAATGGTTAAGTGCATTAGAGCTATTGTGTGTTTTCAGTGGATAAGTTTGCGCTGTTCTTGTAAAAGCTGCCAGAAAGCAATTTCTGAATAATATTCATATTTATACATGCATTTCCAGGTTCGGATGATTTAGATGCTATATATATATGGGTCTGTAGATCCTCCTACTAGTGGCTGCTTTCATATGAAGTGATAGTCATGTATCCTGCTAAATGACTCAAGTTACCCCAGCATTTAATTTTTCTGATTTATGTCTGTGTTGCCATGTACTGTATTTAAAAGTATCCTGTTCTCTTTGCATTACATCCTTTGTGTGAAATACTTGGTGATTTTTCCAGTCCCACTGCTTTCCTAAAAGTGACCATGCCAGGCATGGAAGCGCTTTCATCCAAGCATGGTCAGTTTTAATCTTTACATTCTAATTGGGAGCACAGCCTTGTCTGTACCCCAGTAGACTTTTTTTTTTTTGCTGACATGCTCTTCATTGGGAAGATCAGTGTGCTGCTGTTTTTTCTGCTTCCTGCGGACTCACCCCTCTACAGTCTCCACCCCAGCCCTTTATGCAGCTCAGAACAGAGGTTAAAGTATTTGTGTCTGCATGAACAGAAAAGCCCATTGGATTACAGCAAAAAATACCATCTGACAGTAATCACATTTAATTTATTAAAAATACTTATTTATCTTATTTTCATGTGTTTGGTGATTACATAGCTGCACAGCCCCTTGTTCAGTTATTTTCCCGCATATTGGGGGGGGGGGGGGGGTGCTAACTGTGTAACGAGCAGGCTGCATGTTGCGTGTGCACATGCAGGGGGACTAGCAGGATCACCAGGTATTTCTCAGTCAACGAACCAAAAAAAAGTGCATAGACTACAGTTACAAACATCTGCATGGACACACAGACCTATGTATGAAAAATGAAGGAAGTTGCTTTGCTATGGTGTATAGACATACATACTATACATATTTGAAGACTCTTTTTGAGAAACGGGAAGTGTAAAACATGATCGCAGTGCAGCACTACTACTGGGGTAATACAGTGTGTGGATTTAACCACTTCCAGACCGCCGCACGACTATACAAGTCCTCACTGAGGATTAGCTCAGGCGTGTTCGCAATCCTCATGTGCCAAACACGCCAGGAAGTCGGCACTGCACAGCGCTAAGCACAGGCAGTGAGATATTGTCCAGATGTGAGGCTGCAGAGATTGGGAAATGTCTCATGCTTGTAATTGGCGCTCCGCAGTGCCATCTTCCTAGCGGGCTCTGCACCTGTGCCTTGCGAACACGTCTGAGCTCATCCTTAGTCCTCACGTTGAGGACAGATATCGTTGTTATGGCAGCTAGCTGCTGCCATAACCCCAGTATCACCATGTTCAGCCGGCAGTCCAATTTAAGATAAAAGTGGTCTCTGCGGCGGATTCACCGCAAGATCACTTTTATCAACGGTGGTAGAGGGGGCCCCCGCCGTGATCCGATGCCCTCCGCCGCTTACTGGACCCATCAGCAGTGGCGGAGGTAATCTGATCCTTCTCGTGGCTGTGCATAGAGAGGAGTGAGGGGAAGATGGCCCCCACCCGTCTCCATGACACTGCAGGGTGGAAATGACATCAAAATGTCACTTGTGCCCATAGCTTTTAAAGGTTTTTTTTTTTTTTTTTTTTTTTTTTTTTTACAATTATTTATATTGCATTTTAGTGTAAATATGAGATCTGAGGTCTTTTTGACCCCAGATCTCATATTTAAGAGGTCCTGTCATGCTTTTTTTCTATTATAAGGGATGTTTACATTCCTTGTAATAGGAATAAAAGTGACACAAATTTTTTTTTTTTAAACCGTGTAAAAATAAAAGGTAAAATAAATAAGAAAAAAAATCATTTTAAACACACATTTTTAGCTCGCCAGCAGAAGCGACCGCATACATGAGTAGCACCCACATATGAAAACGGTGTTCAAACCACACATATCAGGTATCGCCACGATTGGTAGAGCGAGAGCAGAAATTCTAGCCCTAGACCTCCTCTGTAATGCAAAACATGCAATCTGTAGAATTTTTTAAATGTCACCTATTAAGATTTTTATGCGTAAAAGTTTGTCGCCATTCCACAAGTGGGCGCAATTTTGAAGCATATGTTGGGTATCAATTTACTCGGCAGAACATTATCTTTCACAATATATAAAAACAAATTGGGCTAACTTTACTCATGTCTTATTTTTTAAAAGTGTGCTTGTAAGACCACTGCGCAAATACGGTGTGACGCAAAGTATTGCAATGACCGCCATTTTATTCTCTAGATTTTTAGAAGAAAAAAAAAGTATAATATTTGGAGCTTCTAAGTAATTTTATAGCAAAAAAAACCTGTTTCTGACTTGTAAACAACAAATCTCAGAAAGAGGCCCGGTCCTTAAGTTGTTAAAGAGCAAATATATCTGGCCCATGTAGTACATATATACTACTTACAAGTGATAGGCCCCCCAAAAACAAACCCTCTGTAACATTCTTGAAGCTACAAACACATATGCTGTATAATGCTTGCAACCACCAAATATCTAAAAAATAACAAGGGGATAGCAGCACAGATATCTTTTATTGCTCAACTGAAAGCAAAACTTCTTGAAGTTTTAAGAAGGAATTAGAAGACCTGTCATGTTTTTGTTTTTGCAGTCTGTGCCATTACAATCATTTGCCCTCTCTGCTTGCCCTGCTGACTGTTATCACTACAGAAAATCCCACATTTTGAGTGGTTACCAGAACAGGAAAAGAAGAGAAATTTTCCAGTAGGAACACTGGTCCTGGTGACAACCAGGAATTTTCTCTCACTTCCTGTATGAGCTATGGGAAAGGAATTGAGGGTAAATCTCTTCAATGAGGCGCAGATGGCAAAAGGGTGTTCCCTCTGCTCTACTTTAAGAGACATAAGCATACAGCATGTATGCTTATACCTCTTGGGGTCCTTTCACACATTGCAGCCCTAGTACAGAGGGAAGAAAACACAGAAATTAGAGGTGAAAAGAGGGATAAGGAGAGAGAGCGCCCAACTATCATGGGCCCCTACCAACCTCCGAGCTGGTCACCACCGTATGTCCCACCCCAGATTCAGTTCTGGGTCCACCGAGGGAAGATCAAGTGAGTAAGGTATCCAAAAGATCCCATGGGATTCAGTTGTACTCATCTGAGGAGTTATTCAAGGAAGCTGAGATACTCCATCCTCTTTACATCCTGGAACCTCGCATGCAACGCAACCAGGGAAGGGGGTTCCTGTTTTTTTCCATTTAGGCTGCATTCACACCTGAGCGTAGCGTGTTTGAACGTTTTTACCGGCGTTTTGTCACTGTCACACTACAACGCGCGACAACGAGCGTTTTGTCACACTACAATGCGCGACAACGAGCGTTTTTTAACTTCGGCGTTTTTTTTTCAGCCAATAGGAAAAATATTTTTCATCTGCTTATTTTTTCTTGAGCAGATACAGCGTCAAAACGCCAGTAGAAACGCTCGTTGTCGCGCTAAACGCTCGAATCGAGCGTTTCCATTAGTTTCTATGGGAATGAAAATGCCCAAATCAGCCCAATTCGCGCGTCAAAAAAGGGTCCGGAACTTGTTTGAGCTTCAGGCGTAGGGCTTCAGGCGACATGGAGTGGAGATGTGAACCATCTCCATTGAGAATAATGGATTTTTTCCCCTCCAGCGTTTTGTAGCTTCAGGCGTAGGGCTACAAAACGTTCAGGTGTGAATGGGCTGTAAAGCGTTACCAAGCACCTTGCTGCTGTTTGCTGTAAACACATGAGTTAATATTTTTTTTTAAAGTTTAGAAAATGTTGGAGGGAGGAGTCCCAAGAGGAAATATTTAGGGTTAAAGGGGGTCCAGGATCCAAATAGAGAATGGAAGAGTATGGACCCCCCCCCCCCCCCCCCCAATAGGATGTGGGTATGGGACAGGATCAAAATACTGTATATGGTATAGTGTTCCCAACTCTCTTTTTCTACAGCGCCAACAGGGGCCGTCAGCGAAGGGATATATGGAGTGGAGTATGTCTGTCTGGGGTCAGATGCCAACGAAAAATCATTTTATATTGGATTTCCTTCTATAATGTGCGAATCCTGTGACCATATGGCTTGCCATACTGTCAGTGATGTGTGTTTTATTTTTATTTTTTTAGCATCTCTAAACACTTCTCTTGTAATATACCTGTAAATTCCTAAGGCCACATAGACTAACATAGAGGGGCATTAAGAGGCTAAAAAGAAGAGTTAAGTTTTCTTAGAAGCAGCTTTTTTTTATTTTACACCCAGTGTGCATGAAGAGCGAGTAGCCTCTCATGTTATCTCATGTTGTTGATCATGAATTGTAGCTGCCTAGATAACGATTGTATTTATCTATTGCAGCATTTCTGTATCCAGCTACCAATTGCTATATACGTTTTTAGCTGCTACAAAGTTACTAGTGTAACCTGGATCCTATTGTGAATTTTTATTATTTTCTCTGATGACATAAATTAATTTGACTGCTTTCTGTTCCAGCTTATGTCGGCTCTGCCGGAAGATATGCAGCCCGGTCCTGACTGGTTTGGTATTCAGTGGGAAGCTGTCATCATTACTCTATTGGTGGGAATGATCTCCATCATGATCCTTTTCTGGAGGACCTGTCTTTCGGTGAGTTTTTAACTAGCGCTGGTCTCAAGAGCTAGAGTTGGACTTCAGCCAGTCAGTTTATACAAACTACCAAAATGCAGGCAGTGTTAGCTTTCTTAGTAGATAAAACATGTTAAAGCCTGGCACACACTATTTATTTATTTTCATTCAACACAGTGGGTTGAAGAAAAAAAGTCTGGTCAGGGCAGCTGTACTAATGATCTGATGTTAGTACATCGATCTTCCCTGCTGTGCTGTTGTGTTCTGACAGGGAGAAAACCAATATCGATTACCAGTGGCGGCCCAACCGTTAGGGGCGCAATTGCGTGCCCCCCCATCCATTAATTCGGCCCCCTAATCTACATGCAGGGTGCCGGACACATGGATTCCAATAGGGGGGTGTTTTTTGTTTTCTTTTTGAAGCCAATCAGGAAGCAGGCCCTGAGACTCACCACCCGATTGGCTGAAAGGACAGGTGATCCTTTGGGAGCCGCCGTGATGCAGAGAAAGAAGAGACACCTGCCCGCTGCCCGCCTGGAACCTAGATAGGGTAAGTGTGGGGTTGGATGATCTGTTGCATTTGGATGTCAGAGGTTTGTCTATTTTTCAGTGTAGGCATCACATGAGGTGGTGGACCGAAGAACCTTTAGGTGATTTTAGTGGTATTAGTTCACTTGTGACAGAAAAAATTTAGTACTTTCTGTGATGCTTTTTTTTTTTTTTTTTGCACTTGCATACGTTTTATTTTTATTTTTTTTTCAGGACAAGTTTTCTGAGTATGTCCCCTCCATCAAGGTCCCAGTAGTACTGCTGGGACCTTGGGGGATTTAATAAAACGATGAATCTGGTGCAGCTATGCGAAATAACCAATCGGCTTCTAACTTCAGCTTGTTCAGTTAAGTTTTGACAATAAAACCTGGAAGCTGATTGGTTACTATGCACAGCTGCACCAGATTCTGTGTGCAGCATTTTTAGTAAATCTCCCCCTCCTGTATTGTTTTATGTTCATTTTTGGTTATTTCAGTCTCCCCTCTGCTTATTTTCTTTGTCATCCTTTCTGTATTATTTGTCTTTCTTCCACCAGTTTTTTCCTCTCATCTTCCCTCTTTGCTGCACTTCCTCTCCTCTTCTACTGCAGTCAGGTTTTTTGGACTCCGTTTTGTAACATTAGCTTTCTGTACCCGTGAAGTGCAGATCATACTTCACACTCAGGATATTCGCAGTAGTAGCATTGCTACAGCTTGTAACCTGAGAGTCTCTCACTCTTTACTTCTTATAAAAACTACAACAGGGGGTAGACAACCCCTGGCATGGGTGCTGCAAGCGACACGCAAAGCCTCTTTTGCTAGCCCTCGACTTCCTCCCCATCAGCAGCGCAGGGAAGGTCAGTAAGACACTATTGCAGTCCAATTTCAGAATTCCCCATGCCACACCTGCACTGAGCGGGAGGCACTGCGCCCCATGCATTATAAAAGATGGGAAACATTGTTTGGTTCTCTAACTTTGCTGTAGCTGCGATCGTCCGCTATTGTGATGGGGAAGAGATTGGGTGCAATTTGGGGGGGGGGGTCTGCGGGGGCGTTCCTTGTTTCCAGGATGTGGAGGACTGTCATTGGCCACTTCTAAAGCTAATCACAGTCCTGCCAGCCCCGTCCACCATCTGAAGGAATATGGCTCGCTTAAATGCCACTACCAATCTCAGAAAGAAGGGATTTCACTGTGATTGAGAAAAACACAATCAGGCGACAGTTTGTGGAATTACTGTTAAGCTTCTGGGAATTTTGTTGAAATTATTCGTGAACTTTTGTGTCACTTACTACTGAACCCCCGCACTCTGTGTCCCTTTAAGCCACAGCCAGTATTCAATGCAATGAGAATCACATCCAACTTTTGCTGCTGCACAGAAACTTTTTCTCAGCTGCGGGGGCCTAACTTATGATCCTGCACACAGGCCCACTGCTTTCAGAAAATACCTCTGACCTGAGCTCATCATTGCGCATCCATTCCAGATGCTTGTATGTGACATCCCATACATCACATACAAGCATGTGGGCTGGATGCGAGAGGTGGATCAGCAGGAGGAGTGTGAAAGGACTGGTAGATGTGTCGCATCTCTGCTTCCTTTCAGCACTCTGTATATCACGCATTTCATAGATGAGAAGAAGGTACAGCGGTGGGACAAAAAAGCAGGAGAGTACAGCAGTGGGGAAAATGAGCAGGAGGGGTTCAGAGGTGGGCCAGAAGAGTAGGAGGGTACAGCAGTGGGACAGAAAAGCAGGGGGGGGGCTACAGTGTTGGGGCAGGTGAGCAGGGGGGTTAGAGCTGGGGGGTTCAGTGTTGGGGCAGATTTGAAAAGAAGTGCATTGGTGTGAAAGATGAGCAGGGGGTTACAGTGGTTGGGCAGAAGAGCAGGAGGTTATAGAGGTGGGGATGAGATCTGGTGACTGTGGAGGCCAATGGAGTCCAGTGACCTCATTGTCATGTTCAAGAAACCAGTGGTGAGATGATTTGAGCTTTGTGACATGGGGAATTATCCTGCTGGAAGGAGCCATCAGAAGATGGGTACACTGTAGTCCATAAAGGGATGGACATGGTGAGAAACAATACTCAGGTGGCATCTAAACGATGCTCAGTTGGTGCTAAGGGGCCCAAAGTGTGCCAAGAAAATATTCCCCACACCATTACACCTCCACCAGCATTGAGTTGCTGCCATGTGATTGACTGATTAGCAGTTTGATTTACCAAGCAATTGAACAGGTGTACCTAATAAAGTGGCTAATAGAGTGCTGAATCCCACTTTATAATTTATAGTGTTTATTTCTTTTTTTTTTTTTTTTTTATGGATGCCAAGATTTTTTTTTTCTTTTTTTAAATACGCTCTTTAAAAATTAGTCTTCAGTGTTGCTGCTTAGGGTAAAAATGACAAATGCGTTGTAGCTGTAAATGCAATCAGTGCTTTTCTCCAGTTCTTCTTCAGTCAGTGTTGCAACTGACAGTTTGAGATGGTGTACAGAGCAGAGATTGTGTCAGTCACTCTCCTCTTCCTTTCTTCTCATCAATTCACAAAAAGCCTTGTTTTTTCCTTTTTTTTTTTTCCTTTACTGAATATAAAGCGCTCTTCAAAAAAAGTTTTTTTCCTGGAATTCCAATTTAAGAATGCACAATGTCCTCTCATTTCAAGTCTAGTCTGTCCATTTTGCTCTCAGTATAGAGGTCAAGGCTCCCAGCCAGTGTTCCACAAGGCACAGAGCATTTACTCAGCAGCTTTTCTTAGCACTCTGTTAATCCTATTTGCCGTGTTCTCTTACACTAGCTGGCCTGTACAGATCCTGACCTTTGTATGCAGTCATTGTAGACATGTGCTGATTGTACAACTTTCTGCATTTTTTTTCTGCTGTCAAGTAACAAGCTCTCTTCTTTTGCAGGTAAAGAGCAGAGTTTATCAAGGTAATGTTTAATATCCATAAATATGTGTCATACAGTTCATTTTTTTCCCCCACTGATCTAGAAAATATGTATTGCTAAATAATGCTACATCAGCCTCGAGTACAAATAAAGGTTTTCCTAAAGGAGAGAGAACTTCTAGGTAAATAGCATTACTACATAGGAACCACTTTAATCTCAGTCAGTCTCTGAATTATGGTAAAAAAAAAAATCAGATCGGGCCACCCATTGATTTCTATGGGGAAGCGGATGTCAGAGGATATGTGTCATCTGACACCTGTCTGCCATCTGATCCGACAAGATCCACTCAAAACAGACATATGGCAATACGTTCGCCATCCGTCCATCAAATTGGATCGAATGAAAACGGAAAGGCGGTACGTTTTGATCTCCCCAGAGGAGAGGGGGACTCTGACAGGTCTGTCTCAGCACAATGAGCGGAAACAAACCTGTCACCCGTCTGCTCAGCGGGGATCAATGGGAGTGATCCCCCTGTGAAAGGGGCCTAAGTGTGCTTCCCAACAAGTCCCTTCACACAAACTATGTTCTTCCAAGTTTTCATGAGGCCTTTGCTAAGTACGATTGTTTAGCCCATGCAGTGTGGTTTCATTTTAAAAGCTCTCATCTGCCAAAGACAATTAGTTCAACAGCGTGGATGCCATTGACTCCTGCTGCTGTCAATCACAGCCAGTGAAGAGAGTTGTGCTCTGTGTGTGAATGGACACACCGAGCAGGGCTTAAGAGCTGCTTCCTATGGGGGCACTCATGAGGGGGAGGAACCCAGAGCACTGGCAGTGGAAAAGGTAAGTATGATGACAAGTTTTGTTATTTTAATGAAAAAAAATAAATCAAGCTTTACAATCTCTTTAAAGTTCAACCCTCCCTCCCATTCATCTTTAAAAAAAAAAAAAAAAGACTAGTTTCCTTACCTGCTTTCGCCGTCATGTGTCCTTCTCTGGTGCCTGTTCAGCTAGTGTGCAAAGGTGACCCCATGCTGAAGACCGTCCTTGTCTTCTCCCTCTTCCCAATGAGGAGTGCCACCTCACCAGGCAGTAGACAACCAAATGAGAACCATCCCATTCTGCAGTGAGGAAGAGAAGACCCATGTCTGGAACACATATAAGTGTTAGGAACTACAAATGTATTTCTGTACAGCTCCTATTTGAGAAGCAAGTCACAAACTACTGGAAGAAGGGAGCCCCTTGCATATATTTATATAAACACTGTCCTTCCTATGTTATTTTAGACAGGCATTTATAGAAAGCTGAATTCCTATCTCTTGACACCTTCCAAGCCCTGATCTGCAGGAATATTCTTTTCTACAGTGCAGATTGCACACAGTGGCTTGAACAGAGCAAGGTTTACACCCACCTGACCTTGAGGTGGTAGCTTAACGCGGTGTAAGAAAAATTAAAACTAGATATATTTGCAAAGTTGCTAGTTGTCCCTGAACACAAAGCAGTTTGCCAGCTTGATTGGAGATTATTATATTGTGCCTAGTGAACACTTATGTACACTTGCACAGAAAGAAGCCTTTAGATTATAGTAGATTTATATACCGTATTTTTCGGACTATAAGGCGCACGTAAAAGCCTAAATTTTCTCCCAAAAACGACCGTGCGCCTTATAGTTCGGTGCGCCTTATATATGACCTGTTGACATCGCTGGAGTTCTTTGTTAACAGTATCTGTCATCTTGACGTAAACCTTCGGACTATAAGGCGCACGTAAAAGCCTAAATTTTCTCCCAAAATCGACCGTGCGCCTTATAGTCCGATGCGCTTTATATATATGGAAATATCCATTTTATCAGCCGGTCGTTGCTAGTGCGCCTTATAATCCGGTGCGCCTTATAGTCCGATGCGCCTTATATATGGAAATATCCATTTTATCAGCCGGTCGTTGCTAGTGCGCCTTATAATCCGGTGCGCCTTATAGTCCGAAAAATACGGTACACTGTTGGTTTGTTAATAACATTTCCTTTTACTGGATTGTGAAACTGTAACTGCCAGCTGCACTGTTATCAGATGTGCCCTGACCTGTGTCCCATGTTGTTTATTTCTTATGGGTGTAAAATTATTCAGCCAAATTTGAGCAATACACATACACATTATTAAATATTTGTTGTCTCTTGGTACAATGGATTACAAGGCCAACCATGCACAGATCATATTTATTTAATATAATCAAATGTATTTGTTACAACTTTTTATATTATCATACTGCAGGTCTGCAGAAACATAGAAAAATTATTAATAAAGATAAATGAAATGGCTTATTTTTTTTCTTAATCTGCTTTGATTTTCTTGCAGTCAGCGAAAAGCAGCTTGTGGAGAAGATTGCTACTCTGATGAAGGAGAAGAGTGAGGCTTTGGAGAAAATATCTGATTTGGAGAAAAAGGTAGTTATCACTCAGAGATCTGGAGAAGCATTACTTCATAACACTCCAAAGATATGCTGCTGATAGGTTAATTGGATCCTGTCTAAATTGTCCCTAGTATGTGTATGTATGAATGTGAGTTAGGGACCTTGGAGTGCAAGCTTCTTGAGGGTAGGGGCTGATGTGAATGTACAACGTATATGTAAAGTGTTGCGTAAATTGATGGCGCTATATAAGTACCTGAAATAAATTGAATAACAGAATCCTGATAAATTTGTCTCTGTCACTGGCAGATAAAAGAAGCTAAAGAGTCTGAGAGCACAACGCAGGAGAAAAGCACCCATCTACAGGAAGAGACTGCCTCCCTAAAGGTAACAGAAAGCAACTCTTATAATGACGTGTCTGTGCATTTCCTGTATGACTCAATTACTGCAGTAAAAAAAAATAAAGTAAAAGCATTTGTTTTGTAATATGGTTTTGTAGGAAGGTTAGAACCTATTTTAAAGTTAAAATGTAAATAAAGCTACCCCTGTAAAGAATACCTTTTGATATCTCTCCTGCTGTCACCAGGCTAAAAACCTAAAAAAAAAGAAATCACATTCTGGGAAGTGTCAGATTTCTGGTCACCTATCCTGCTCTGTGCCTTCACCCTGTACTGTATTGATGTGATGTGGGAGTAGGCAGGAGGAACCACAGAGCACAGTGTCGTTAAAGTGGAAGTAAACCTATCCATAAAACGGGTTAATTTCCGGCACGTTCCCGGAAATGTAACACTCCCATTGGTTGTGCTCTCAACTGAACTGTCAAACCATCCAATGGCTAGTGTCATAACTGATCACATGTGCAGCATCATGGCAGTTGTAGATTAAACAGAGGCAAAGATGGCAGATTCCTTGGCTGAAAACGATAGGAGGGTTTACTTCCACTTTAAAACTAAACCCTCCTATAAATTACAGCCATTGAGTTACCATCTTAGTCCCTTCTTGACCTACATTTACCATGCTACTACATGTGGTCAGTTTTGACATCAGCCAGTTGATGGCTTTGCATTTGGTTGAGAGCAGATGTAACTAGGCTGGTTATTCACTGCACACCTTGAATGTACTTGTTTTGGGGAAAAAGTTAAATTGATGGTTTTAGGTCTACTTTAATTCACTGATATTATTATGAATTTTAAATGAGCTTTATGTGATGGTAGACAGGAAAGTGACCTGTTGCTGGAACAGTGACGTGCATTGCTTAACATGATCCTGTCAGATGCCTTAAAAATTCTAAAGAGTAGTAGTAGTAGTAGTAGTAGTAGTAGTAGTAGTAGTAGTAGTAGTAGTAGTAGTAGTAGTAGTAGTAGTAGTAGTAGTAGTAGTAGTAGTAGTAGTAGTAGTAGTAGTAGTAGTAGTAGTAGTAGTAGTAGTAGTAGTAGTCGTCTCCCCTTCCGTCAAGTGCTACAGATGCTTTTCTACTTGCAGGGTCTCTATAAGTTGGCCATATGTGAACAGAACTTTCACGGAGGACAGTGTGAAAGGGGAGATTCCAGTTAATTTTCCTGGACTAGGCCAGAAGCAGATTTAGTGCTAATGTTGCAAAAAAAAAAATCTGTCCCCAGGAGAAATGGAGTGACACTTCCTCGGATTTTCCAGTCATAAGATGTGGTGGTTGCGTTTGTTTTTTGTTTTTTTTTTAGCCTTTTTCACTCTGTTTTCACCTGGTGATCTCGCCAGTAACACGCCACCTGTATTGGTGTCCCCACTCTGGATGAAGAAGCACAGGGGGCACCTATGGACAGCATTGTCAGTCTGGGGAAACTGCAGCATTGGCACTAGCAGGTTTAGATGCAACAAATTGAAGGCAATCTCCAGCTCACACTGCAGTTACAGCAAACAGCATTTTTCCTTTTTGTGATAAAGATTTTTACGCAAATGAAAGCTGATCATTTTAACCACTTACGGACTGCCGCACGACTATATACATCCTAACTTTTAACATACAAAATATCAAAAGCCAAGTCCTACACCCGACAATATAGGGTGGGTAGAAAAAAAAAAGAGAAAAAAACGTAAGTTCAAAAACTGACAAATAATATAATGGGTCCTGTATAAAACATACCATGAAAGAAATAAGATCCAAGATCTCATTTACAAGATTCCAAAATATTTCCATTTCCATGGGGCTAGTGGGGATGCTATAGGAAGTAAATAGGCCAGCACATACAGTGCCTTTTCCACATTTTCCACATTTTGTCATGTTACAACTAAAAACGGAAATGTCTTTTATTGGGATTGTATGTGATAGACCAACACAGAGTGGCACCTAATTGTGAAGTAAAAAAAAAAAGATAAATGTTTTTCAGATTTTTTTTTTTAAACAAATATGTAAAAAATGTGACGTGCTTTTGAATTCAGCCCCCTTTACTCTGATATCCCTAACTATAATCTAGTGGAACCAATTGCCTTCAGAAGTCACCTAATTAGTAAATAGAGTCCATCTGTGTGTAATTTAATCTCTATATAAATACAGCTGTTCTGTGAAGCCCTCAGAGGTTTGTTAGATAAGCTTAGTGGACAAACGGTCTCATAAAGGCCAAGGAACATACCAGGTCAGGGGTAAAGTTGTGGAGACGTTTAAAGCGGAGTTAGCTTATAAAAAATATCCCAAGCTTGGAACATCTCACGGAGCACTGTTCAATCCATCAACTGAAAATAGAAAGAGTATGGCACAACTGCAAGACCTACCAAGACATGGCCGTCCACCTAAACTGACAGGCCGGTCAAGGAGAGCATTAATCGGAGAAGCAGCCAAGAGGCCCATGGTAACTCTAGAGGAGCTGCAGAGATCCACAGCTCAGGTGGGAGAATCTGTCCACAGGACAACTATTAGTTGTGCACTCCACAAATCTGGCCTTTAAGGAAGAGTAGCAAGAAGAAAGCCTTTGTTTGAAAGAAAGCCATAAAAAGTCCCGTTTGCAGTTTGTGTAAAGCCATGTGGGGGGGGGGGGGGGGACACAGCAAAAATGTGAAAGAAGGTGCCCTGTTCAGATGAGATCGAAATTTGACATTTAACTTTCTTTTCTTGCATCAGGGGACACAGAGCCATAGTACTTAATATGCGAGTTATAGGGCCACTGATAGGTGATGGACACTGGCATGCCCCAAGGCAAGAAGTGTCCTCCCTATATAACCCCTCCCACTACTGGGAGTCCTCCGTTTTTTCGCCAGTGTCTAGCGTGTTGGTCACAAGTAAAGATGTGATGTGCTGAGCTCCACTGGAAGCTTCCCTGCTGGGGCTAGCCATGCTGACCGCATCCGTTCTGATGTCCTTTCATGGGCTAAATGGATGGTACCCGGGCCTCTTGTCCGAAGAAACTAGGTTTTGCTTGCGAATGCTTCTCTTTAGAGAGCTGGACCCTCGGATCCAGTACTTTTGGTAGTAAGGCCATAACGTTTTTACTGGCAGGGTGCTGTCGCAGGTCCAGGATTGTGGGTAACCTGAGGTTCCCATGTTCCTGAAGGTTTCCTAAAGTTCTCAGAGCCCACTGTGAAGGGTGAAGATTGGGTTTTTATTTTTATCTCGAGGAAAAGGTAAGGGAAATTTGCTGTCATGCCTATGTGTCACCACTGGGGGCTGTATTGAGCACTCACCAACCTGATGCTGGAAACAGTGCAGAAGCCTTCATTTCTCCTTCTCCTCCTGCCACAACAGATCCTCCAGTGAGAAAGGGGGGGGTCTGGGTCTCCTCTTGCACCCCCAATATTGATCCTTTTCCCCTTCGGGGGATTGATCTAAAAGCAGTTTGCTTAAAAAAAAACAAAAAAAAAGGCAGAATGCGCTGCCGCTAAGCGGAGGATTTACCACCCCCCCACCATGTCTGCTGTTTTTACAGGACGCCTGAGCCACTGCTCGTGCGGAAAAACCCTTTCCTTTAAAAGGAAGGGGGGCGTAATTTGCGCAAGGGGGCGTGGCTAACGGCGCTGTGTATGTGTAGCTGCTGCTGGCTGTGGAGGGACACATGAGGAGGATGGCTTGTTCAGGTTAGTGTCACAGGCATTTCCCTTTGACACATTATACTTTACCAGGCTAGGATTAATAGCAGCTAATGGCGCTGGACTATAGCCTAGCAGTGTACATTCTTTTGCTGGTAGCGCCATTGCTTTATGCTTCAGGCCATGAGTGGTAATGGGACCAGGAACTCTTCTAAAGTGGTCAGTGGTTTTCACTACAAACTAAATCCATTTCCAAAAGAATGTCATCCTCTGAGAGGGATGCAGCTGGTCAGATTGAGCCGCCAGGGGAAACTGTTGCATAAACACTTCAGTCCCTGTATATATCATACAAGAGGTTTTTTCTTCTACCATTTGTAATTTGGGAAGAAGATTGATGCTATGATGTCTCTCCATAGTGGGGCTAAACATAGCAGATTCCCATCTATTGCTCAGGACCCTCTTATTGAGGTGCAGGAGGCTGGAGATCAGGTAGATCTTCCCAAATATTTGGAAGATACTTGTTTATCCTCTTCGGAGGATCCTAATATGGAAGGAGTAGCATCACAAGACAGTTTGCTTGTGTACTCCCTTACTTAACCTTTTTGCAGCCTGCAGCACAGGCTCTCGAGGAACCTACCTCTAATTGGGTTCATTAGAACCTCCCCCATCTGGGGATGTTTTTTCCTATTCATGTATGGCTAAAAAAGCTTATGTATTTAGAATGGGAACATCCGGATAAACAAGATTATCCTCCTAAGAAATTTTCCACACTTTACCCTATGGAAGAGGATTTCTATGAAGAAAATGAGGGGTTCCAGCAATTGATGCTGCAATCGCCCCAGTGAGCAAGAATCTCACATGTCCGGTGGATAATGCACTGATGTTAAAGGATCCAACAGATAAAAAGTTGTAACTTCTTTCTAAAAACAATATGTCTTTAGCAGTTCAGTAGCGTAGCCGATCCTTGCTGCAATTGGTGTATCTCAGTCCATTAAGGAACAGTTTGTGGAGATACTTGAAATTCTGCCTGATCAGCAGGCCCAGCAATGGGCTGATGTTTCTGATACAGTATGTCTCACAGTAGATGCTATGAAAGACTCTATCGTTTAAGCCTCATGGCTTATGCTTGGATTAGTGCATTCTCGCAGAGTTCTGTGGCTGAAAAATTGGTTAGCCGAAGCACGTATAAAAAGCTCTTAGCTAGTTTTCCCTTTCATAGTGAATGGCTATTTAGAGACGATCTGGAAAAGTACATCCAAAGGACCTCTAATGGGAAAAGCTCTCTTTTACCAGTAAAGAAGTTGTTCAAATATTTCTGCTTTTTAATTGTGCTGCCTCTCCTGTGCCAGGGGCATCAGCCTCTAAGCAGTCTCGATGGCCTCAACCGTCAGGTTCAAGTGGAAGTCCCCAAGGGCAGCACCAGGGTCAGAATATATCTTGGGCTGGAAAGCCCACAAAGCAGAATGCTAAAGCCTACTCTTGAAGGGACGCCCTCACTCGTTCGGGTGGGGGGAAGGCTCCTGCAATTCTCAAGATCTGGCAGGAACAATGTCAAGACAGATGGGTGGCTACTGCAGTTTTTTCTCTAGGTTACGACTAGAGTTCCGAGAGTTTCCTTCTCGTTTTTTTTAAGGGAAAATGTTTCCAAGGATCCAGAGAAAGGTCTCTTTCTGGGTCTGGATCATCTATTATCCCAGTCAGTGATATCAGAGGTTCCCTTAGTGCATGGGTCTTCAAACTTTGGCCCTCCAGTTGTTCAGGAACTACAATTCCCATCATGCCTAGTCATGTCTGTGAATGTCAGAGTTTTACAATGCCTCATGGGATGTGTAGTATTACAACAGCTGGGGGGCCATAGTTTGAGGATCCCTGCCTTAGTGGAACGGGGCACAGGGTTTGATTCAAACCTTTTACGGTTCCAGAACCAAACGGAGAGGTAAGACCCATTCTAGATCTCAAAGATCTAAATCGGCACTTAAACATCCGATCCTTTCGCACAATCCGATCGGTTGTGTCCATCCTGCAAGAAGGGGAGTTTTTGGCTTTAATCAATATCAAAAATGCATATCTCCATGTGCCAAATTTCCCCGTTCACCAGAAATTTCAGCACTTTGAAATATAAAATCATCATTTCAGTTGTGGCCCTGCCATTCGGTTTAGCCACAGCACCACGGGTGTTCTCAAAGATTCTGGCACCTCCTTTAGCCAGATTAAGGGCTCAAGGCATAACGGTCCTAGCCTATTTAGACGATCTACCTTTAATAGATCATTCAGGCTCAGGTCTGATCACAGCTGGAACTACCAGGAATCTCTGGGTTGGATACTCCACCTAGGAAAATCCTCCTTTAAAACCATTAAGGAGATTACAGTACTTGGGGCTGGTTATA
This sequence comes from Lithobates pipiens, assembly GCF_037356315.1. Taxonomy (NCBI): domain Eukaryota; kingdom Metazoa; phylum Chordata; class Amphibia; order Anura; family Ranidae; genus Lithobates; species Lithobates pipiens. The sequence goes on from NW_027507758.1 coordinate 77,504,432, forward strand.
GATACCGTACAGAAGAAGGTATTCTTACCCCAGACAAAAATCCGTTCCATTGTAAGACTAATTCAATTTATCAAAACAAAGAAAAATCCTTCCATTCAGCTGCACATGAGATTGTTAGGGAAAATGGTGGCCTCCTTCGCTTCGAGGCCATCCCTTGCGCGCAGTTTTTACTCAAACTGCTTCAAAACACCATCCTGTCGGTCTGGAATAAAAAGATTCAGGCCTTGGTTTTTTCTAATACGTTTGGCTCCTGACGTAAGTCAGAGCCTAAATTGGTAGTTGTTATCCAGCAAAAGGGAAAATCTTTTCTACCTGTATCCTGGAAAGTGTTAACAGATGCCAGCCTTCTAGGCTGGGGAACAGCCCTGGAAGAAGATTCTGTCCAGGGAAGATGGTCCAGGTTTGAGGACTTTGCCTATCAACATTTTGGAAGATTCGGGCAGTACGTCTGGCCCTAGAATCTGGGACGGTTACCGTAGACTACGGGACTGTCCTGTCAGGTTTCAGACCAACAAGGCCATGGCGGTGGCTTACATCAATCACCAGGGGGCACCAGAAGTTGTGCAGCCCAAAAAGAGGTGAATAATGTTCTAGCTTGGGCAGAACACAACATTCCTTGCCTATCGGCAATTTTCATTTCAGGGATAGAGAATTGGCAGGCTGACTACTTGAGTCGCCAACAATTATTTTCCGGGAGAATGGTCTCTTCACCCCGACATCTGCCTAGCGATATGTCAGAGATGGGGTATTCCGGACATGGATCTATTCGCGTCCAGATTCAACATCAAAGTCGACAACTTTGTGTTGAGAACAACGGATCCACTAGCAGGCGGAACAGACGCATTCGTTTTCCCATAGGATCAGTTTTCACCGATCTACGCATTTCCTCCAGTTCTGCTACTTCCGCGCCTTCTCCGCAGGATTAAGCAGGAACGAAAGGAGGTGATTCTGGTGGCCCCAGTGGGTCCCAGAAGATCTTGATTTACTGAGATCATAAAGATGGCAGTAGGAGTCCTTCGGACTCTGCCATTATAGCCAGACCTTCTCGCACAAGGTCCGGTATTTCATCCTACCTTACGGACGAAAAATTTAACAGGTTTGACTGTTGAATCCCACTTTATAAAAGATTGTGGGTTATCTCCTTCGGTAGTGTCTACTTTGATTAATGCCAGGAAGCTGGCTTCCAAAATAATTTGCTATAGAGTCTGGAAGGCATATGTTTCTTGGTGTGGATCCAGGGGTTGGCACCCCAGGAAGTATGCCATAGGAAGGATCCTTGATTTCCTGCATATGGGATCTGAAATGAAGCTGGCCTTTACTTCTATCAAAAGCCAGATCCCAGCCTTGTCAGTGTTTTTTTTTTTTTTTTTTCAGTGGCCTCTTGCTTCCCACTGTTGGCGCATAGCTTATTCAGGGGGTAACACGGATTAATCCCCCTATCAAGGCACCTCTAAATCCTTGGGATTTAAAATTGGTCTAACCAGCTTTGCAGAATCAGCCGTTTGAGCCTTTAGGGGAAATTCCCTTGGTTCTTTTTGACAAGAAAGATAATCTTTCTGGTTGCCGTTTATTTTGCTAGAAGAGTATCGACACTAGCGGCTCTGTCTTGTAAAGAGCCATATTTGATCATGCATAAGGATGAGGTGGTTTTATGTCCTCATCTTGAATTCCTACCAAAAGTGGTAACCGAGTTTCATTTAAACCAAGATATTATTCTTCCTTCCTTCCTTCCTTCCTTCCTTCCTTCCTTCCTTCCTTCCTTCCTTCCTTCCTTCCTTCCTTCCTTCCTTCCTTCCTTCCTTCCTTCCTTCCTTCCTTCCTTCCTTCCTCCCAGAGCCTCAATCTAGGGTAGAGAAGGCACTACATTCCCTTGATGTAGTAAGAGCGATCAGAGTCTATTTAAAGGTGACCTTTGTACTGCCAGAGGGTCCAAAATGTGGACAGGCAACTTCAAAATCCACTATTTTCCAAATTGATTTGTCAAGTAATTGTTCAAGCTTCAGCTTAACCACTTCAGCTCCGGACCAATAAATACCTTAAGGACCAGAGGTGTTTTTGCAATTTCGCACTGCGCTGCTTTAACTGGTAATTGCGCGGTCATGCAATATTGCACCCAAACGAAATTTGCGTCCTTTTCTTCCCACAAATAGAGCTTTCTTTTGATGGTATTTGATTGCCTCTGCGATTTTTATTTTTTGCGATATAAATGGAAAAAGAGCGAAAATTTTGAAAAAAAATGATATTTTCTTCTTTTTGTTATAAGAAAAATCGAATAAACTAAATTTTAGTCATACATTGAGGGCAAAATTTATTCAGCCACATGTCTTTAGTAAAAAAAATGTCAATAAGCGTATATTTTTTGGTTTGCGCAAAAGTTATAGCGTCTACAAACTAGAGTACATTTTCTGGAATTTACACAGCTTTTAATTTATGACTGTCTATCTCATTTCTTGAGGTGCTAAAATGGCAGGGCAGTACAAATCCCCCCCAAATGACCCCATTTTGGAAAGTAGACACCCCAAGGAAATTGCTGATGGGTATGTTGAGCCCATTGAATATTTATTTTTTTTGTCCTAAGGGATTGAATAATGACAAAAAAAAAAAAATAAAAATTTTTTTTACTAAAAGTTGTCACTAAATGATATATTGCTCACACATGCCATGGTTATATGTGAAATGACACCCCAAAATACATTCTGCTGCTTCTCCCGAGTACGGGGATACCACATGTGTGGGACTTTTTGGGAGTCTAGTCGCGCACGGCACCCCGAAAACCAATCACCACCTTCAGGATTTCTAAGGGTGCAAATTTTTGATTTAACTCCTCACTACCTATCACAGTTTCGAAGGCCATAAAATGCCAAAATAGCACAAAACCCCCCCAAATGACCCCATTTTGGAAAGTAGACACCCCAAGCTATTTACTGAGAGGCATGTTGAGTCCATGGAATATTTTATATTTTGCCAAAAGTTGCGGGAATATTACAAACTTTTTTTTTTTTGCACAAAGTTGTCACTAAATGATATATTGCTCACACATGCTATGGGCAGAAGTCAAATTACACCCCAAAATAAATTCTGCTGCTTCTCCCGAGTACGGGGATACCACATGTGGGGGACTTTTTGGGAGCCTAGTTAACTAGCTACCTAGCGACACTAGCGACACTGATGCAGCGTTCAGAAAAATGATCGCTTAGTGACACTGGCAAAAGGGGGTGAAAGGGTTAACTAGCGGAAATCAGGGGGTTAAAACCATTATTGGGTAGTATATCGGGGTACCTAGCGCTATAAAAACCTGGCGGTGAACCTAAAAAAATAACTAGCTACCTAGCGACTGTAGCGACACTAATGCAGCGATCAGAAAAACGATCGCTTAGTGACACTGGCAAAAGGGGGTGAAAGGGTTAACTAGCGGCAATCAGGGGGTTAAAAACATTATTGGGTAGTATATCGGGGTACCTAGCGATATAAAAACCTGGCGGTGAACCTAAAAAAATAACTAGCTACCTAGCGACACATGCAGCGATCAGAAAAATGATCGCTTAGTGACACTGGCAAAAGGGGGTGAAAGGGTTAACTAGCGGCAATCAGGGGGTTAAAAACATTATTGGGTAGTATATCGGGGTACCTAGCGCTATAAAAACCTGGCGGTGAACCTAAAAAAATAACTAGCTACCTAGCGACTGTAGCGACACTAATGCAGCGATCAGAAAAACGATCGCTTAGTGACACTGGCAAAAGGGGGTGAAAGGGTTAACTAGCGGCAATCAGGGGGTTAAAAACATTATTGGGTAGTATATCGGGGTACCTAGCGATATAAAAACCTGGCGGTGAACCTAAAAAAATAACTAGCTACCTAGCGACACATGCAGCGATCAGAAAAATGATCGCTTAGTGACACTGGCAAAAGGGGGTGAAAGGGTTAACTAGCGGCAATCAGGGGGTTAAAAACATTATTGGGTAGTATATCGGGGTACCTAGCGCTATAAAAACCTGGCGGTGAACCTAAAAAAATAACTAGCTACCTAGCGACTGTAGCGACACTAATGCAGCGATCAGAAAAACGATCGCTTAGTGACACTGGCAAAAGGGGGTGAAAGGGTTAACTAGCGGCAATCAGGGGGTTAAAAACATTATTGGGTAGTATATCGGGGTACCTAGCGATATAAAAACCTGGCGGTGAACCTAAAAAAATAACTAGCTACCTAGCGACACTAGCGACACTGATGCAGCGATCAGAAAAATGATCGCTTAGTGACACTGGCAAAAGGGGGTGAAAGGGTTAACTCTAGGGGCAATCAGGGGGTTAAATCTTTATTGGGGGGTGATAGGGGGCTACCCTGGACCTAACACTAACTGTCCTGACAGTTTTTACTGTCACAACTGACACTGAATGCATTGATCAGTAAAGAAATGATCAATGCAATCAGTGACACTGTGACTGGGGGGGGCGGGGGGGGGGATCGGGGGGCGATCGGGGGGGGGGATCGGGGGGGGTTTGTGTGCCTGTGTGTACCTACATGTCAGTGTAGTGTTCGTGCAGACTTACTTTTACTCTTCTCCTCGTAGTCCGGTCAAAAAGACCGCCCCGAGGAGAATGACATCACTTCCTCCTTCCTGTGTAAACAATACACAGGGGAGGAAGCTTCTCATTGGCCAGGAGCGATCCAGAGGGGGTGGCCGAAAACCAACGGCCATCCCCTCATCACGGAGCGCTCCTGGACCGAATCGGACCGCCGTAACCAGCGGGAGGGGGTCCGATCGGACCCCCCACCCGCTGGAAGGCAATCACGTAGATGTACGTGATTATGCCTGCCTGTGCCATTGTGCTGACGTACAATGGCAATACGGCGGTCCTCAAGTGGTTAAAGAAGAAAATTCTTCCTTCTTATGTTACAGCACACTCATCCAGGGCAATTGGTGCCTCTTGGGTGGTGCATCATCAAGCCTCTATGGCTCAGAGCTGCAAGGCCGTGACTTGGTCTTCGGTTCATACGTTTGAGATTTTATCAAATCAATATTAAAGGTCATGAGGATATTGCCTTTGGGCACAGTACACTGCAGGTTGCGGTATGAGTCCTCTGGTTTCTTTTTTGCCCGACTTTTTTGTTGTCTCCCTCCCTTCAGTTGCCTTTGCTATGGGACATCTCATAGTAAGTACTATGGCTCTGTGTCCCCTGATGTAAGAAAAGAAAACAGGATTTTTATAACAGCTTACCTGTAAAATCCTTTTCTTTGTACATCAGGGGACACAGAGGTCCCTCCCTTCTTGGTATACACTTGTATTGCTTGGCTACAAAACTGAGGACTCCCAGTAGTGGGAGGGGTTATATAGGGAGTGCACTTCTTGCCTTAGGTGATGGACACTGGCACGCCCTATCAGTGGCCCTTTAACCCACATATTAAGTGCTATGGCTCTGTGTCCCCTGATGTAGAAAGGATTTTACAGGTAAGCTGTTTTTAAAAATCTTTTTTTTTTTTTTGGCCTAAAAGCAAAACGCTATGTGTGGCGGAAAACGAACACTGCACATCACCCCGAACACAGCATCCCTGCCGTGAAACATGGTGGTGGTAGCAGCATGTTCTGGTGATGCTTTCCTTCAGCAGGTACAGGGAAGCTGATCAGAGTTCACGGGAAGATGGATGGAGCCAAATACAGGGCAGCCGCAGAAAAAAAAAAAACTGTTAGAGCCTGCAAAAGTCTTGAGACTGGGGAGGAGGTTCACCTTCCAGCAGGATAACGACCCTAAACGTACAGCCAGAGCTACAATGGAATGGTTTAGATCAAAGCATATTCATGTGATAGAATGGTCCAGACCTAAATCCGATTGAGAATCTGGCAACACTTGAAAATTGCTGATGCTCTCCATCCAATCTAACCAAGCTTGAGCTATTTTGCAAAGAAGAATGGGCAAAAAATTTCACTCTCTAGATGTGCAAAGCTGGTAGAGACATCCCAAAAAAGACTTGCTGCCGTAATTGCAGTGAAAGGCGGTTCTACAAAGTATTCACTCAGGGGGGTTGAAAATTAAAAAAAAAAAAAAAAAAAAAACAAGCAAAAATGGCATGGTTCCCCCTCCAAGAGCATACCAGACGCTTCGGTCTGGTATGAATTTTAAGGGGAACCCCCACGCCGAAAAAACGCAGATCCATACCAGACCCTTACCTGAGTACACACTCCGGCAGGTCAGGAAAGGCGATGGGGACGAGCGAGTGACCCCCCCCCCCCCCCCCCCACCCCCTTCTGAACCGCTGCCAGGCCACATGCCCTCAACATGGGAGGGTGGGTGCTTTGGGGCAGGGGATGTCAAAAATAAAACACAGAACACAGGTTTTTAAAGTAATTTATTAGGCAGCTCCGGGATCTCTTCCGACTTCTTCTCCGGCTCTGGCAACATCTTCTGCCTCCTCCGCGAGAGTGAGAAGATAGCGGAGAAGACTCACAAGAGGCAGAAGACAGCGGACAGAGGGAGAAGACCTGGAGAGGGCTAGAAGACATCAGCGGAGAAGACCCAGAGAAGGGAGAACAACCAGCAGAGGCAGAAGACATCAGCGGAGGAGGCAGAATACGTCGCCAGAAGAAGTCAGAAGAGACCCCGGAGCTGCCTAATAAATTACTTTAAAACATGTGTTCTCTGTTTGTTTTTATTTTTGACCCTTTTTTTTGGTTTAGGTGAATGGGTAGGGGTACAATGTACCCGATACTCATTCACATAGGGTGGAGGGCTGGGATCTGGGGGCCCCCTTGTTTAAAGGAGGGCTTCCAGATTCCGATAAGCCCCCCGCCCACAGACCCGATAAGCAATGGTCAGGGTTGTCGTGTAGCGGCCCTTGTCATCAACATGGGGACAAGGTGTTTTGGGGGTGGAGGGCGCAGAGCCCCCCCAGCCCCAAACCACCCACCCGCCCATGTTGAGGGCATGCAGCCTGGTACGTTTCGGCAGGGGGCCCCTCGCTCGTCCCCACCTCGTTTCCTGACCTGCCGGGCTGTGTTTTCGCATAAGGGTCTGGTATGGATTTTTATTTTTTATTTGGAGTGGAGTTCCTCTTCAAGATCATCAAAGCAGAAGTCGCATGCCAAAGTCATATCAGTTACAACTGCGATCCAACTTTCTGATCTGACTTCAGTGATATTCAATGGGCTGAAGTAGGATCAGAGTCAGACCAAAGTAGTTCAGGGACTACTCAAGTCGGCACTACTTGAAGTTGTGTTAATATGAATGGTAGTCATTGGAAATCATGGGGGATGACTTGTCATACGACTTTGCATTCCCAAATCGCAGGACAAGTCGTACAACTGTGAAAGGGGCCTAAAATACATTTATGTTTTTGGTTGTAAAATGATAAAATTTCAATGGGTATAAATACTTTTTCACGGCACTGTACAAGAGCTGAAACGGGGACAGAGAGACAAGTGATAGAACACAAGCTGCGTAATCATATCCTAGCCTTCCACCTGCTATGATATCCTGAAGCTCAAAAGATTCTCTTTACATATTTCTGGAGAGCCAGGTGTGATGACAACATTCATGCGTACCCAATTCCTGTACCAAAAGTGATTCCATATGTTCAGTGTGGTCCACCTCTACTACACACTCCACCAGTACACTGGTTGAACGCCAGTGGTGAGTACAATTCAGTATGAATGTACGTTCTGTTAATGGGATATCTTACTTTTTATAAGGTGTCAATTAAGGAGCTGAAGAACAGCAACAAACAATTGGATACCAAAATGAGGAACTTGTTGCAAGAGTTGGACTCTCAGAAAAGTCAGAACAAGAGAAAACAGGAAATGGTAAGTCCTTGTAAGTTGTAAGTCCTTGGTCACATCATTTCATAAAGATCCACAAGTTTTGTTTTTGAAGGCAGTCTGATCTGTGTACCCAGTTGCTCTCTATTACTGCAGAGCTTTTTTTGTATATTTTGTGGCAGAGCTCCCATTTCTGTATGTTAAGGGCCCTATAGTGGTGTACAGGGAGATTAAAGGAGGAAAGAGATGGAATGTTTTCTAAAGAAGCATCATTGGGTGTAAAAACGTACCCCGCTGGTCTAGTGATTTATGTTTAAAAATAACCTGCACTTGAGAAACTGCTGAACAATTGTGAAAGACAGCACATCTTGATGACTGTCATTATTGGATGTGAGCCCACTTTGTGGGAGGTTCCTATGCTTCAGCAGTGCCCAGTCGCTACTGTCCCTTATGGTGCCCAAGTTGCGCATCTGCTGTGACTGCTGACACTTTATATTTATCAGATGATTCAGAGAAGCTGCCAACTGAAAACCGTACTATGGATCTGCATATTCAGACGTGCCCCTCCTCACTGATGCTCTTCCCCATCATGAGTAATGTAACTCTATGGATCTGTATAAATTCACATGGCCTCTTCCCCCTTGTAGACATGCCGCCTTCTCCTGCAGGAGTAGTAGACTTTACTAGCTTAGCATCCACTGCAGCTATCAATATAGGACAAAGTGCTACATTGACTTTGTCCACTGGAGGGTAGAAGAAACAGCAAATGTTTTTGGTGATGCTCTTTAACTCCTTTCATAATAACCCTACTATTCTGATCTCTTAACACTTCTGGATTCAGACATATTTTTTTTTTTAATATACATTTTTATTGAGTTAATTGTACATTTACATAGAAAAGCACATAGTCTGGATCACCTAGATCCCCTATAGCAAAATATTAAGAGGTTGAGAGAGACATTCCTTTGGATTCAGACAGACATTTAGTGTAGCATAGGTGCCCCCCCCCCCCCCCCCCCCCCATACACACCAAGGCTAAAATAATGATTTTAGGGCCATTTTGTTTTAAACCCCCCCCAACTCAAGGTTGGCCTTCACAACTTTGCCATCTTCCCTTCTTGGAGCTCTGACTGCTCCTTTCTTTATTTTATTTTTTGTAAGCTTTTGAATGCATACAGGTTTGTGAGAAGCCCTCTTCGTCCAGTGGTTGGCGGGTCCTGAATTCCGCATCGCCATTGCCTGCAGCTTTCTTCTATAAACCCAGAGCTTGAAGTCACACCCCAGGGGTAGAGTCCTTGACTTGGGGTAGAAATCATTCAACCTGGATCAGGACCGCCACTGATCGACACAGATAGGCGAATCTGCAAGAACCAGTGCCAGAGACTGAATACATTTCAAATCATAGGTTGAACTTGATGGACTTGTATCTTTTTTTTTCAACCTCGCCTACTATGAATCAAACGCCTTTTTCTTTTTTTTTTCTTTTTTTCTCTGAAGCTAGAGTTGGGCTTTAACTTCAAACTAATGAACAGTAAAGGCATCAGATATTTACAATTTTGGGTATCGCAACTTATTATTATTTTTTTGCTCTATCATGTTATTTTGAGGCCAGAAATTGTTTAACCACTTCCCGACCAGCGAACGACGATGTACGTCGACAGAATGGCACGGGCAGGCATATTGGCGTACATGTACGTCCAATATTCGTTGCCGCCGTGCCATCGGGAGCGCGCCGCCGGTGGCGCGCCGCCGCGCTGGTCGGGACCCCCGTGAGTCCGGTCGCGGGACCCGCGGACTCGATCGCCGCGGGCATCCCCACGATCGTCTCACGGAGCGGCCGAATGGAGAAAATGCTGTATAAACAACATTTTCCCATTCTGCCTAGCAACTAGTGACGCTGATCTCTGCTCCATGTGATTGGAGCAGAGATCAGTGTACACTAAATGAAAGCCCAACCCCCCCACAGTTAGTAACACACCCCTAGGAACACTTAACCCCTACACTGCCACCCACTGGTTAACCCTTTCACTGCCAGTGTCATTTACACAGGAATCACTGCATTTATATAGCAGTGATTACCGTATAAATGACAATGGTCCCAAAAATGTGTCAAAAATGTCCGATGGGTCCCCCACAATGTCGCAGTCACAATAAAAATCGCAGATCGCCGCCATTACTAGTAAAAAAAAAAAATAATAAAAAATTATTAATAAAAATGCTATAAAACTATCCCTATTTTGTAAACGCTATAACTTTTGCGCAAACCAATCAATAATCGCTTATTGCGATTTTTTTAACCAAAAATATGTAGAAGAATACGTATCGGCCTAAACTGAGGGAAAAAAATGTTTTTTTATATATTTTTGGGGGATATTTATTATTACAAAAAGTAAAAAATAATGCGTTTTTTTCAAAATTATCGCTCTATTTTTGTTTATAGCGCAAAAAATAAAAACCGCAGGGGTGATCAAATACCACCAAAAGAAAGCTCTATTTGTGGGAAAAAAAGGACGTTAATTTTGTTTGGGAGCCACGTCGCACGACCGCGCAATTGTCAGTTAAAGCGACGCAGTGCCGAATCGCAAAAAGTGGTCTGGTCTTTGACCAGCAAATTGGTCCGGTCTGAAAGTGGTTAATATTTGCTAACACTTCACACTCTCATCTTTTTTTTTATAATTTCCGTCTACTCCAAAAAAAAAATATTTCTTACTGAAATAAAAATGAATATATACATACATCATGAGATGTACACAATTTGGGATACTGCTTTTGTTTTTTGTGGGTTTTTATTTATTTTATTACTAAAAGATTTTTCAATATTTTTTTAGTTGGTAAAAAACAAACATTTAGTGGATATAAAAAAAGTCTACACAAAATGAGACAAAGATAAATCATTTCAGAACTTTTTCCAACCTTTTTAATGTGCCTTATAAACTGTACAACTCAGTTGAACAACAAACTGAAATCGTTTAGGTGGAGGGAAGAAAAAAAAAAAAATGGTTGCATAAGTGTGCATTCATACTACAGCGTTTTGAATTTGACAGCGCTGAGGTGTGAATAATAAAACGAGGGACTCTCATTTGAGATGCCATTCATTTGAATGACACCTCAAATCGCGGTGCGGGTTTATTGTGCTGTAATCGCGGCATTGCGCGATGCATGTTACTCCAAAGTAGCTCCTGAATTATTTTTGGGGCGATTGCAGCACATTTAATCATGCGACAATCACGGCAGACCCAAACCATGACTTGGTCGTTCAAATGAATGGAATCTCAAATGCGTGTCCCGCATTTGGTCATTCATACCTTGGCGCTGTCAAATCATGGGCAAATCTGCGGCAAATCTGCCCATGATTCAAAATGTGGTGTGAATGCAGCCTTAAACGAATACTTTGTTGAAGTACCTTTTGATTTTATTACAGCACGCTTTTTGGGTGTATCAGCGTGGCACATCTTGACTTGACAATATTTGCCCATTCTTCTTTGCAAAAACACTCCAAATCTGTCGGATTGCAAGGGCATCTCCTGTGCACAGCCCTCTTCAGATCACCCCACAGATTTTTAATCTGATTCAGGTCTGAGCTCTGGCTGGGCCATTCCAAACATTAATCTTCTTCTGTTGAAGCTTTCCTTTGTTGATTTGGTTGTATGCTTTGGGTCATTGTCATGCTGAAAGATGAAGTGCCTCTTCATGTTCAGCTTTCTAGCAGAAGCCTGAAGGTTTTGTGCCAATATTGACTGGTATTTGGAACTGCTCATAATTCTCTCTACCTTGACTGAGGCTCCTGTTCCAGCTGAAGAAAAACAGCCCCAAAGCATGATGCTGCCACCACCATACTTCACTGTGGGTATGGTGCTCTTTTGGTGATGTGCAGTCTTGTTTTTGTGCCAAACATATCTTTTGGAATTCTGGCCAAAAAATTCAACATTGGATTCATCAGACCATAACACCTTTTCCCACATGCTTTTGGGAGATTTTAGATGTGTATTTGCAAAATTTAGCCGGGTTTGGATGTTTTTATTCATGAGAAAATGCTTCCGTCTTGCCACTCTACCCCATAGCCTGAAGAATATGGTGATTTTTGTCACATGTGCAACACGGCCAGTACTTGTCAGATATTCTGCAGCTCCTTAAGGGTTGGTTCACACTGGGACGACTTGTCAGGCAACTTAGGCGCCTGACAAGTAGCGTACCATTCTAATCAGAGCGACACAAGTCGCTCCAACTTAGAAAAAGGTTCCTGTACAAAGGTTCCTTCTGCAGCCACATTATTTTTTTTTTTTTTTAGTTTAGTTTTTTGTTGGGTCAAATTGACATTCATTTTCAACCACAGTGACAGGAAAATTTAGAAATAGAAAACTTCTTAGTCAAAGTAATTTTCAGACAGTGTATGTGGTTTTCGTTCACATATTACATTCATTTTAAAAACAAGTGAAAATTTCAAACAAAATTCTTTCATTCAGTGAATGTACAAAGATTTTTTTTGTCTGAATATTCTCATCTGAAAATTGATCCGTGAGGCCAGCATAAGGCTCGGTACACACCTATGCAGTTTGCTTTTGATCTGTTTCTGCAGTGCCTTTTGCTGTGCGTTTTGATTTCTGCGCACGTGATTTTACGGCAATTTGCATTTTTGCTTTTTTTTTTTTTTGGGCAGATTAAAAAACACAAATTACTGCAAAAACGCATTACATGCTTTTCTGCAGCTTCTCTATTGAAGTATATTGAACCAATAAAGCACCATTTTGCGTTAAAAGTCCCTGACCCTTTCAGATGTGAACGTGTCCCATAGGAAATCATGTAAATGAACTGTAGAGCATTTTTGCAAAAAGCACCAAAAAACACATAGATGTGAACCATCTAACACGTTTAGTACATAATGGGGTTAAAAAAAACGAAACTTAGCCCTTTATAGTAGAAAAAGCAGATAATCACTACTATAAGGGGTTCATTTTTTTTTTTTTACTGTAGAACAGTGAAAGTAATATTTACAGTAGTGATTATTTGCTCTTTTTGTACTATAAAGGGTTTTAGTTTTCTTTAACCCATTATGTTACTGTCCGATTCATCGATTATGAAAATAGTAATTGATTAATTTCATAATCGATTAGTTGACGATTAATCGATTAGTTGTTTCAGCCCTATGTAGCAACAACCAGAACTCGGCCCTGGGACCCTTACATTTAGTTCAAAGACAAGATCACTCAGCATGCAGTTGGATAAACGTCTAGACAAAACGATGCCTACCTGCAGAGGCACCACACAGTGCGGGTGAAAGGCACTTCTTCTGTCTTGCCGGGGGGGTTTAGTGGATCACCAGGGATAAAAAAAAAAAAAAGTGGTGAGGGAGTAAGGGGGGGGGGGGGGCTGGGGCAGTAAGTATAAGAAGTAGGGTTGCCCCTCTCCAAGCCAGAACTGCCGTGGCAGAAATAGCCCTGTAGCCCCAGGCGCTACCATCTTTTAAAAAAATTTTTTTATGGGTCTTCTGCTTTAAGGGGATCTTTAGTTAATATTAAATACCTGTGTTTTTGAGATATGTAAGCATTGATCTGGTAGCAAAAGAGTTCAATCATCTCTAGGTAATATAACATTATGCCATTTTTTTTTTTTTATCAAGCAGAGGAATTCAATTTTGTTCACAGAAGGCATTTGGTTATTCTAAAGCTAATTATCACATATCTCCCTAGATATACGAAGGACAGAAATCCATAGAGCAGCTTAAACAGCAGTATGAGCAACATTCAGTGGAACTCTCAGAGGTAACAATGTTGTGCTTGCTGGCTTTAGCACTTTATTCAGCCCCAATGTAAGTTGCATTTGTTTATTATTTTTTTTTTTTGGTTTCAGCTGCAAATTGCTTTAAATGAAACAAAACTAAAGGAGCAGAAGGTGCGCTCTGATCTTCATAGTGTGCAGGAGGAAAACACCTGTCTGAAGGACAGCAAGGAGCAGGTATGTACCAGATTAATCTCCCCATGTCATCTGATATATCTGCATTTATTGTCTGTTCAGCGCTTGATAGTCCAAACCACCTACTTTTCTTATTGTTCTCTTCACTAGAGTAAGCTTGAGCCTAGTACACACAGGCTGAATGTCGGGCGGCTTTGACCGGTTCAATAGAAACCAACATTCAGCCCGGGTGTACTGCAGCTGGTCTGACAGAAGCCAGCCAAACTTATGTCGAGAGGGCATGACCAAAAAAGACCTGCAGACCACCCTCCTACCAGCACTCTCAGCCAATGGCTGAGAGCACTGACTGGAGTGTTCTGGTGTTTGGGCCGTCCCCCTGTCAGAACAGCAGGGGAGATCGCTGCACTAATATCAGATAATAGCGGCTCCAACCTGAGCTGTCAGTTTGTTTGTTTTTTTTGTTTTTCATTCAGCCCACTGGGTTGAATGGAAAAAAAATACTAGTAGTGTGTATGAGGTTTAATGCCGGCCATAGACTGTTTGAATCTCAAACCATGCATGGGCAGGCTGAATGTACCAAGTTAATTGATTGATCAACTTGGGTCCAACCAGTCTGCTGGATTTTGCACGCAATTCTCGCCAGTGGCTGGTATAGCCGCTAGCAATAATCACTGTGTTCTCCCAACGGGAGATCGCTTCCCACCCCCCCAGCAGGAGGAATTCCCCCTGTCAACACTGTGTTGATAGGTCAATCCAAGATAATTTCTTTCCTGCAACCCATAATTGCAGGAAAGTAATTTGCTCAGTGTATGGCCAACTTTACACTTTACACAAGCTTTTATGGTTGTTTCACGTAGTTGGCCAGAGAACACCACCGCCTGTCAAACTTACCCATTAATGTCAATAGGGCCATGTTGCAGCCACAAACCAAACCCTTGGTTCGCAGTTGCATGATGTTTCAATATAAAATCCTCATTTGTATGGGGGGATAAAAAGATTGCCTCCTGAATGCCTGGAAGCTGCTGTTCTGATGTCTTCTAAAAAGCAATTCACCCAGGTTAGCTTTTGAGGGGGCATTAAAAACGACTTCCCATATGAAAGAGGCCTTCCTGTTGGAATGCTGCTTCCCAGTCTCAATTTACTGTACTCTCTGCTGGCATTAGCAGCCCCACCCCTTAGTGTTCTCTGGTGAATTTTGGACAGGCCCTTTCTATTCTAAGAAGACATTAACTATCAGTCAACATGGTGTAGAGGAGAGAATGTGGACACAGAGTTTCTCACAATGTCGGGTCCTTGATTGATTGGTAATTAGTTCTTCTCCTGTATTAAAGAATAGAGAAAAAAAGGGTTTAGGTATAATATGTGAATAAAGCAATTTTTAAAAAGATAATCTGCTTGTCCTCATTTTAAAGCAATAGTATCCCTTTCCTTTATGTCCCTTTTAGACGGGAGAACTCCGGCAATGGCTCCCTGCTCAGCGGGGAATATGTCTGCTGATCCCTGCTGAGCAGGTGAATGACCGGTCCGTGTCTGCTCCACTGCTGTATGTCTGTCTGTTTCCATCTGACTCATCCGATCCGTCAGACGAATGGGGAACAGATCCCCATCTGTCTATTTTTAGCGGACAGGATCGGGTGCCAATGAACACGTGTCCATTGACATGCGCCGCTCTAAAGAGGGCAATGTATGGTCTATTTGGGTCCACCTAAAAAAACAGTCAGGAGGACCCGATCAGTCTACCTGTGTAAAAAGGGCCTTAGACAGGAATTATTTTTTTATTTTTATTTTTTATTTTTGTAAAAAACATTTTCTCAACCAGAAAAAAAATGGGGAAAAATGCAGCACATAAAATACTGGCAGCATGAACAGAATAAATATCAAACAGTTATGATATAAAGTAACTGATATAGAAAGTGCAGAATTATATAAATATGTGACTGCTGTATGAACTTCCTCATCAAGGCTCTTCAGCTTACAATGTAAATTTTTGTTTATTACTGAGCAGTTTACATAGCCGGTAAAGGGTGGTCCAAGACATTAACACCATTGTAAATGTGTTTTAGCTGCTGAAAGAAACAGAAGGCTGGAGTGAGAGACAGCGAGAGCTAGAGGAGCAGATACAGCTGCAGCAGAAATCTCACAAGGATATGGAGGAAGCTCTGGCATACAAAGAAAATGAGATCGAAGTAAGTCACAGCCGGTTCTCATCACTGGACAGTCCTGTCTTGGAGGGCCATTTTGGATCACAGGCCACGTTGTCTACACATAAATATAAAGCAAAATTTTTGTCTTTTTCCAGTTGAATCAAAAAAGGAAATTTTAATTGTCCTTGCCTTACAGTATTTTTTAGTTCTTCTTCTACAGCAGAAAATTCACATTGCCAGCAGGAATGTGCAACTGACAACCTCTGTACAGTAGTCTCATGGGCTCCCTGCCTTGTTAGTATTGCAGTTCTGCGATCAGCAGGGAGCATAAGCTGTGCAATAGTGGTGACACTATGGGGGGGGGGGGGGGGTGTCAAGCCACTGTGCAGAGAGAATTACTCTGACACAGGTCACTGTGGTCTACAGCATGTTCCTTCTGGCAATTGGAGCTTACTGCTGGGGAAGAATAAAAAAGAACAAAAAAAGGCCATTTTCACTTTTTAAAATCCAGCCTAACATTTATGGGGAAACTATAGTTTACAGACTTTGCTCAGTTGTGTATCACAATTTGCGGTGACTTGAGTGCTACAGTGAGGGGAAAAAAAGTATTTGATCCCCTGCTGATTTTGTACGTTTGCCCACTGACAAAGAAATGATCAGTCTATAATTTTAATGGTAGGTTTATTTTAACAAAAGACAGAATAACAACAAAAATATCCAGAAAAACATTTTAAAAAAAGTTATAAATTGATTTGCATTTTAATTAGTGAAATACGTTTTTTGACCCCTTTGCAAAACATGACTTATTACTTGGTGGCAAAACCCTTGTTGACAATCACAGAGATCAGACGTTTCTTGTAGTTGGCCACCAGGTTTGCATACATCTCGGGAGGGATTTTGTCCAACTCTTCTTTGCAGATCCTCTCCAAGTCATTAAGGTTTTGAGGCTGACTTTGGTAACTGGAACCTTCAGTTCCCTCCGCATATTTTCTGTGGGATTTAGGTCTGGAGACCAACTCGCCGCCTTATGCTGGAAACAGCGCTGTGTCAGGAGCCATCATTTCCTCCTTCTCCTCCGGAAAGGGGGGAACTGGTCTCTCCTTCTGCGCCCCCATGTTGGAAGTAACCCCTTTGGGGGAATTGTATGCCGGAAGCATTCTTTTCTTAAAAAAAAAAAACAGCAAACTGCGTGGCCGCTCAGCTGTGTTTTTTTGCTGGGTGCCTTAAGTCTGCCGCTTGCGCAGGAAAACACTTTCTTTTAAAAAAGGGGGGGGGGGCACGGGGATAACGGCGTCAGATGCCGGCTGCACATGGAGGACGTTTTTAAAACACTGTGTGTGTGGCTGCTGCTGGCTGTGGAGGGACACATGAGCAGAGGTGGTTTATTTCAGGTATGGTGACACAGGCATTTCCCTTTGACACATTATTACTTTACCAGGCTAGGTATTAATAACAGCTTATAGCGCTGGACTATAACCTAGCCGTGTACATTCTTTTTGGTAGGGCCTCTGCTTTTATGCTTCAGGGTATGAGTGGAAAAGGGACCAGGAACTGTTCTAAGGGATCAATGGTTTTACAACAAATGAAATCCATTTCCAAAAGAATGTCACCCTTCTCTGAATGTGATGCGGCCAGTCAGATTGAGCCATCAGGGGAGACTGTTGTTGCAGCTGCGTTGGGCACTTCAGTCATATATATAATCACACAGGAGGTTTTTTTTTCTCTTCTACTGCTTTTAATTTGGAAAAGAAGAAAGAAGATTGATGCTATGATCACTCTCCATAGTAGGTCTAAACGTAGCAGATCCCCATCTTGTGCTCAGGAACCTCTTATTGAGGTACAAGAAGCGTAGCATAACAAGACAGGTTGCTTGTACACTCTCTTACTAAGTTGGTTTGTTCAACCTTTTTTGCTGCCTGCAGCACAAGCTCTTGATGAACCCACCTCTGGTTTGGGATCACTAAAACCTCCCCCATCTGGGGGTGCCTTTCCTATTCATTCATGGCTAAAAAAGCTTATATATTCCGAATGGTAACATCCGGATAAACAATATTATCCTCCCAAAAATGTTTTCCTCACTTTATCCAATGGAAGAGGATTTCTTTAAGAAATGAGGGGTTCCAGCAATTGATGCTGCAGTCGCCTCAGTGGACAAGAGTCTCGCATGTCCGGTGGATAATGTGCTAATGTTAAAGGATCCAACAGATAAAAAGTTGGCGCTTCTTTCTAAAAGCAATATGTTTTTAGCAAGTTCAGTAGTGCAGCTGGTTCTTGCGGCAATTGGTGTATCTCAGTCCATTAAGGAACAGTTTGTGGAGATACTTGAAATTCTGCCTGATCAGCAGGCCCAGCAATGGGCTGGTGTGTCAGATGCACTATGTTTCACAGTAGATGCTATGAAAAATTCTATCATTCAAGCCTCACGGCTTATGCTAGGACTAGTGCATTCTCGCAGAGTTCTGTGGCTAAGCAATTGGTCAGCCAAAGCACCGTGTAAGAAACTCTTGGCCCTTTCCCCTTTCATGGTGAACGGCTATTTGGGGGACTGTCTGGATAAATACATCCCAAAGGATCTCTAATGAGAAAAGCTCTCTTTTTTTACCAGTAAAGAAGAAGTTTTAAACATTTCTCCCTTTAGCGTGCTTCTTCACCTGTACCAGGGTCATCCGCCTCTAGGCAGTCTCGATGGCCTCCACCGTCAGGTTCTAGGGGAAGACTCAAAGGGCAGCACCAGGGTCAAAAGAGGTCTTGGGGCAGAATGCTAAAACCTCCTTATGAAGGGGTGCGCCTGCTCGCTCGGGTGGGGGGAAGGCTCCTGCAGTTTTCAAAGATCTGGCAGGAACAAGGTCAAGACAGATGGGCTTCCTCCGTTTCTCAAGGTTACAAACTAGAGTTCTGAGAGTTTCCGTCTCATCGTTTTCTAAATGTTCCCAGGGATCCAGAGAAAAAAGTCTCTTTCTAGCTCTGGCTCATCTCTCCCAGCGGGTAATATCAGAGGTTCCCTTAGAGGAACAGGGCACAGGTTTTTATTCAAACCTTTTCACGGTTCCAAAACAGAGGTAAGACCCATTCTAGATCTCAAAGATCTGAATCGGCACACATTCCTTTCACATGGAATCAATCGATTGTTTCCATCCTGCAAGGAGGGGAGTTTTTGGCATCAATCGAGGATCAAGGATGCATATCTCCGTGTGCCAATATTTCCCGCTCACCAGAAATTTCTACACTTCGAAATAGAAAATCATCATTTTCAGTTTGTGGCCCTGCCATTTGGTCTAGCCACAGCCCTGTGGGTTTTCCAATACGCATGTCTCTCGACGTACTTCAGAGCCTAAATTGGTGGTTGATATTCAGCAACCTCCAAAAGGGAAATCCTTTCTGCCAGTATCCTGGAAAGTGGCAACAGATGCCAGCCTTCTAGGCTGGGGAGCAGTCCTGGAAGAAGATTCTGTCCTTGCCTATCAACATTTTGGAGATTCGGGCAGTATATCTGGTCCTAGAATCTTGGACACTCAGGCTACGGGATTGTTCTGTCAGGATTCAATCCGACATTGCCAAGGCTGTGGCTCACATCAATCACCAGGGGGGCATGAGAAGTCATGCAGCCCAAAAAAGAGGTAAATCATGTTCTAGCTTGGGCAGAAAACAACATTCCTTGCCTATCGGCGATTTTCATTCCAGGTATAGAACAGTGGCAGGCAGACTACTTGAGTCACCAACAATTATTTCCGGGGGAATGGTCTCTTCACCCCGACATCTTCCTAGAGATATGTCAGAGATGGGGTATTCTGGACATGGACCTGTTCGCGTCCAGATTCAAAAACAAAGTCAACAACTTTGTGTCGAACGAGGGATCTGCTAGCATGCGGAACAGACGCATTAGTCTTCCCATGGGATCAGTTTTCACTGATCTATGCGTTTCCTCCAGTTCTGCTACTTCCGCGCCTTCTCAGCAGGATCAAGCAGGAACAAAAGGAGGTGATTCTGGTGGCCCAGAAGATCTTGGTTTGCCAAGTTCATATTGATGGCGTCAGAAGTCCCTTGGACTCTGCCATTATGGCCAGACGGACGTTAAATTTAACAGTTTGGCTATTGAAACCAACATTCTAAAGGACCGTGGGTTATCTCTTTCAGTAGTGTCTACTTTGGTTAATGCCAGGAAGCCGGCTTCCAGAATCATTTACTATAAAGTCTGGAAGGCATATGTTTCTTGGTGTGGATCCAGGGGTTGGTACCCCAGGAAGTAAGGAAGTACGTCATAGGTAGTATCCTCGATTTCCTGCAAATGGGATTAGAAATGAAGCTGGCCTTGAGTACTATCAAGGGCCAGATTTCGGCCTTGTCAGTGTTTTTTCAACGGCCTCTTGCTTCTCACTCTCTGGTGTGTAGTTTTATTCAGGGGGTAACACGGATTAATCCCCCTATCAGGGCACCTCTAAATCCTTGGGATTTAAATTTGGTCTTATCGGCTTTACAAGATCAGCCTTTTTGAGTCTTTACGAGAAATTCCCTTGGTTCTATTGAAACAATAATCTTTTTGGTTGCCATTTCTTCTGCTAGAAGAGTATCGGAACTAGCGGCTCTGTCTTGTAAAGAGCCATATTTGGTCATGCATAAGGATAAGGTGGTTTTGCGTCCTCATCCTGAATTCCTACCAAAAGTGGTGACAGGTTTTCATTTAAACCAGGATATTATTCTTCCTTCTTCTCCCCAGAGCCTTAATCTAGGGAAGAGAGGGCACTACATTCCCTTGATGTAGTAAGAGTGATTAGAGTCTGTTTAAAGTCGATCGCTCAGGTTCGCAAAACAGATGTTTTGTTTTTACTGCCAGAAGGTCCAAAAAGGGGACAGGCAGCATTAAAATCTACTATTTCCAAATGGATTCGTCAAGTGATTGTTCAAGCTTATGGCTTAAAGAAGAAAATTCCTCCCTTTCATGTTAAAGCACACTCAACCAGTGCCCCTTGGGCGGTGCATCATCAGGCCTCTATGGCTCAGATCTGTAAGGCCGCAACTTGGTCTTTAGTTCATACATTTACCAGATTTTATAAAATCTATGTTAAAGGTCATGAGGATATTGCCTTTGGGTGCAGTGTACTGCAGGCTGCAGTATGAGTCCTCTAGCTTCTTTTTTGCCCTACTTTTTTTGTTGTGTCTCCCTCCCTTCAGTTGCCATGGCTCTGTGTTCCCTGATGTATGAAAAGAAAACAGGATTTTTAAAACTGCTTACCTTAAATCCTTTTCTTTGATGTACATCAGGGGACACAGAGGTCCCGTCCTTCTTGGTATACACTTGTATTTCTTGGCTACAAAATTGAGTACTCCCAGTAGTGGGAGGGGTTATATAGGGAGTGCACTTCTGGTCTTAGGGCGTCCCGGTGTCCATCACCTATTGGTGGCCTATTAACCCACATCGTAACTACTATGGCTCTGTGTCCCCTGATGTACATCAAAGAAAAGGATTTTACAGGTAAGCTGTTTTAAAAAAATATATATATTATTTTGGCAGGTAAATCGATTCACATATTTTTTTCCAACTGTGTATTTAGCTGTTTGTCTAAGTTCCACTTAGGTGTTTTTAGTGTTTTCCTGTTGTAAAGGGTTACACAGTATGATAGTGTTATGGAAATAAAGGAAGGTTCTAAAAGAAGTATATTGTCAGGTGCTGACCAACTGCATCATGCAACTGAAGCAGCTGGAAGAAGACTCCGTGGCTGGGGAAGATGGCAGCTGGCAGCCGGACGGTGATGGAGAGCTGGAAAACGGAGAGTTGCCAGGTAATTGTCAATTTGGTTAATGCTGAACTTCAGGTAGACAAAAAAGTTCACAGATAAATGCAGCTCTGTATTCATTAATATTTCATTAAATGTGTTTTGTAATTATAAACTGTGCAGAGACAATTAAGCTTTCTGCAGTTCTTATGTACGAACAATGAATAAGCTGATAGAGTTCAGTGTCAGAGAGCTGAGCTTATTATTCTGCTGCTTCTCCTATTGCTGTCCAGTCACCGGGGGGGGGGGCACATGACAAGATGTGTACGGTTTTTCGAACTACTGCAGAAAAAAAATCGGGTAATTTTGTTTACCAGATAGGGCTGTGCTGTGACAGAGCTGTGCAAGTCTCAGAACTGGATGGACCGAAATACAAACTCTTTGCCATGTATTTCATCTGTGTATTTAGCTGTTTGATTAGAATTCAGGTTCAAGACAGTTTGTTGCTTGGGTCGTTTTCACAGTCAGATAAATGATTTTCAGTGTCCCTTTATTGCTTATTTAGATAAACGCAAGGAAAAGATGAAGCTGCAGATTAAGCAGATGATGGATGTCTCACGGGTAATTATTACTGATATCACTTATGATGTTAAGGACCATTCATGAAAACATGACATTCTAAGTATAACCTGTATTAGCCACTAATGTTACCTATACGGCATGGTGTAAAGATTCGATCCACTACATTCTGATTTGAGCTCGGCAATGGAGAAAACGCAGTAAACAGCCCAATTACTTCAGACATCATGATCTCCTGGGCATACGAAGTGTGATTTTTGTCACTTAGTTTCCACCTCATCCTTAAAATTTATCTCCAATTTTAGTGGTGTTAAACTCGAGCTCTGATGCCCCTGGCAAGTTTCGTACATATTGTAACTGTCCGTGCTCCACTGATTCTTTGCTTTGCAGCCTGCTTGGTGTCACATGGCCTTTCTAAACATTTAAATTCCCAGGACCTTTTCTCCCTAAATTCCTTTGCGTCTCAGAGGGGTCTTTTTTTTTTTTTTTTGCAAAATCTTGGTTACATAAATTGTACTTTTTGTAGGGTTTGTAGTTTGCTCTAAGGCCCCTTTCACACCGGGGCGGTGCGGGCGTCGGCGGTAAAGTGTCATTTTAGCGTCGGTATTTGGACCTCTAGCGGTTTTAACCCCCGTTAGCGGTTGAAAGAGGGTTAAAACTGCCCGCAAAGTGCCGCTGCAGAAGCGTTTTGCCGGCAGTATAGCTGCGCTGCCCCATTGATTTTAATGGGTAGGAGTGGTTTAGCAGCGGTGAATACACCGCTCCTTCACCGCTCCAAAGATGCTGCTAGCAGGACTTTTTTTACCGTCCTGCTGGCGCACCGCTCCAGTGTGAAAGTCCTCCGGCTTTCACACTGGAGTGAAAGGGCCTGTTTTTTTTTCAGGCACTATACAGGCACTATTTTAGCGCCTGAAAAATGCCTCAGTCTGAAAGGGGCCTTGCATATAATGCATCATTTTTTTATTTTTTTTCCTAGACAGGGTTTTAATTTTGTAGCAGATTTTTTTACATTTATTTCCTTTTGGTTTTCGTTAGGAATAAATGAAAAAAAAATAATATTTTTTCCTAATACAATGTGTACATAATTCAAGCAATCCCACATCAAAGTGAAGTTTGTTCAGCATAAGAAATAGGATATACATTCAAATGTATGGTGCAACAGGTTCCAATCAAAAGGATAGAACATTTGACATAACCATCATAAATACAAGCTAGCAATCCCATATATTTACCTCAATATATAATCAACACAGTACAACTTTTATGTAACCCAGTGGGGTGATAAATATCAAAGTGAACATAAAGGTATGTGTTTTATTTTAAAAGAGCTTTATTCCTCTTTCAGTGATATTGCAAAAGCATGCAGGGATAAAAAAAACACTTTCATTAGTGTTTGATTTAGGGATATCAAAAAGTGAGAGCCTCTGGGTGACAGTGATTGAGTTGGACAGTTTTTCTTTTCTCAACGTGCTGCAAAAATACTGTCAGGGCTGAATTAATAAGTAAGTCGGCTTGTCTGGCATAGTGAAAATGCAATATCAAGTGAACCCAATGCCATTTGAATTTTTGCAATTGCAAACCTGTTAAAAAAAAAAAAAAAAAGGCACCTATGCCTTCATCAACGCAACCTAATCTTACCTCAATGTTATGCTAGCAGTTCAGAAAAAACTTTTTTTTTTATTTTTTTACTTAAGCCGGCCATAGATGATTTGATTTTCTTTCCTGTAACCACGGATTGCAGGAATGAAAAACGCTCGCTTTGTTCCCCATCAACACAGTGTTGATGGGGGAATCCCTCCTGCTGTGATATTATGTTCTCCTGATGGGGGGCCAGGGAGAGCCGTCCCAGGTGGGAGAACACGCAGTGATTGAAGCCACTGCCCATAATCTGAAAAGTCCGATAGGCTGGTTGTATCCATCAAGTTGGATACGTTTAGCCTTACACATACATTATTTGAGTTTCGGCTGTTGCACAGGTCGAGATTCTAACCGTCTATGGCTGGCTGTAAGGTCCCCACTTCAGATTTATTATTTTTTACCTCTTCGCTGAAGCTATCTGCCTCTGAGTCTGACAAGCCCACTAATTCCCAACATTTTCTGGGCGTGGATGCAGCAAGGTCTTTTGTGAGACATTATTTGACTGCTTCTGTTTAATTAGTAAGCAGGCTGCTGGAACCAGTAAGGTTTGGGGATAGAGAGGGGAAACCAGGGTACATGGGGAAAAAAATTGGTGCAATTTAAACCTTCCATGCAGATAGTGTCCTTGAATCAGTCTCCAGCTGGGAACTGTGATGGCCAAAGTCAAGCAGTCTTCCATGGGCACCTCTGTATGAATAGATAGAACTGTAGGATCTGGCTTATCTGTATTATGTTGGTAGGAATTAATTGGACTGCTTTCATTATTTGGGTTTAAAATAATTTTTTTGGCTGTGTTAGGTGAAAACAACACTAGCAATAATTGAGGAAGAAAAAGATCTGTACCAGAGGAAACTAACAGATGAGATTTCTGCAAGACATGATTTAGAAGGTTGGTAATCCATTTTATCATTTTTTTTATTTATTTTTTTGCCTTATTTCTGTTTTGTGTACACACTGCAAAAAACGTTTCAAATCAGTACCAGTACCAGGGAGTATCTTACTCTGATGTGCTCACCACAATTACACAACCATACACACCAGTATTGCCAGTTGGAGGCTAAAAGTACCAGTATGTTTTGGAACTAAAGAAGGAAACACAAATGTTTCGAGGAAACTCATACAAGCAACATGCCTTGTTGGAACTGAACCAAGACCCCCTGTAGTTGGAAAAACAAGAATGCTGACCACTAAAACACGGTATTTAAAAAAAAAAAAAAAATCCTACAGTAGATCTCGATCCTAATTGGATGACATTTTGGGGGTTATTTACAAAAGACAAATCCACTTTGCACTGCAAGTGCACTAGGAAGTGCAGTCACTCTAAATCTAAGGGGTAGATCTGAAATGAGGGGAAGCTCTGCTGATTTTATCATCCAATCATGTGCAGGCTAAAATGCTGTTTTTTATTTTCCTTGCATGTCCCCCTGGGATCTACAGCGACTTTACTTTCAAGAGCACTTGCAGTGCAAAGTGGATTTTCCTTTAGTAAATAAGCCCTTCTGTTTTCTAAAGTACTAGGCATCATAAACAATTGCTTTTTATTTTTATTTTATTTTTTTGCACAATATCATTTTTACATTTTTTTTATTTTTTTTCTCCATCCTTGATTATATATGAAATGCTGCTTATCTTCTGCAGCTTCTTTCAGCCACTTTATGTCTATATACAGTCCAGCATTGTCTGCACATCATGGATTTCCTGTGCAACTAATGTTGCCAATGCAACTTAGTCTCCAGAGGTGCATGTGACATGGTGATTAGCCAAACAAAATTTGGAGACAGTTGTCACCCCCCATAACAGAAAGTGCATGAAAAAAAACATGACAGGTGTCCAGATGTTATTTATAGAAAGCTGCATTTCTTTAGAAGGTTGAAAACATTTATTGAAATGATATTAACCTGTGAAAGCTTTTAAGAGATTTTGGTGAAATCCTAGCCATTTTAGGCTGTTTGTTGAAATGTATTCACTCAGCGAGGCTGAATGAACAAACTGACTTTATTTTGAAGAAACAAGTATTCTATTTATTTGTGCCCTATGTCTTTTACAGAGCAAATTAAGCAACTTCAGCATGACGGCAGTTCTTTGCAGTCTGAAAAAACGCGACTGGACAATGAAAGTAAAACCCTGCGCCAGAAAGTAGAGATCCTCACTGAGCTTTATCAGCAGAAGGAGATGGCACTTCAAAAGTAAATATCATTAATGTGCAAATAAACAAAGCTATATCTTCAATACCCTTTTCAACATTTACTGATAGGCGTATATATAGTCTCTTTGCTGTGTGGCTCACGGGAAACCTATCGCTCACATATGAGATGAGTGTCACCACTGTACTCTCCTCCCTACTGGTATTTATAAAATCGCCTATAAAGATAGATAGCTAGATCTATCTATCTTAATCTCTATATTTATTATTATTTTTTTCAAACCCTCATGCTGGTCTGGTGACATCACTTCAATTTGTTTTTTGTTTTTTGGGGGGGGGCATGCATGCATTCGTTATTTCAGGCCTGAGTAGCATACACACACAAATTATGTGGACTTTTTATGCTCCAATCAGAATCAACACTGTTGTAGATTCCAGCTTACCAACACTGATTCTCCCCATGTGATTCTTCTCTAGAAAACTGACCCAAGAGGAGTATGAGCGTCAGGAGAAGGAACAACGATTATCTGTAGCAGATGAAAAAGCCATCCTTGCCGTTGAAGAAGTGAAAATCTACAAGTACAGTATTTTTGTCACTATTACACAAGACCTGATACAATATGCCATTCTTTTTTCCACCTGTACATAGTAATATTTTCATGCTGAGAATTTCTGAACAAACTTAGAAGCACAGTTGCATTAAAGCATATGTCAGTACGGATAAAACATGGGTAAATGTGCATGTATTTTTTTTTAATTATTATTATTGTTATTTTTCCTTCAAATAAGGAAGAACATAGATTCTTTGGTCATCTTAGTGGAAGGTACTGAATGTGATTACTGTTGACAAATTGGTTGAAAGTGTATTTATGGTATATTTTATGCAAGACTTGTGCTGGATATTGATGTGGATCAGCATCTTCTAATTCAGCATTCAGAGATGTCGTGAGCCTTTTAATGAA
Source organism: Lithobates pipiens (assembly GCF_037356315.1). Classification (NCBI taxonomy): domain Eukaryota; kingdom Metazoa; phylum Chordata; class Amphibia; order Anura; family Ranidae; genus Lithobates; species Lithobates pipiens. Next base: position 77,531,269 of record NW_027507758.1, read on the forward strand.
AAAAGTTTTTTCATAAAATAGGATTTGCTATAAGGTATTTTTAATTTGCAGGCAGCGAATTCAGGAAATGGAAGAAGAGTTGCAGAAAACAGAGCGATCCTTTAAGAACCAGGTAATAAAGTGTTAATGCTCTTTGTTTTCAGCTATACAGCGATGCGAGTTCAGACAGATTTTCAGAGATATCCTTGTAACGCCTTTCCCTGATGGTTTTTGCCTGCTCAATTTTTTTCAGATTGCAAGTCACGAGAAGAAGGCTCATGAAAACTGGGTGAGTGTTGATTACATGAAGCTTACTAGGGTCACTGTGACTGATGATATTGCTGCAGAACTAGGTATAGTTATTTGCTGACATATACTCAAGAGAAAAAAAAAATCAGTTCTGCTGTGAAACAATAAAAATAAAGTAGAACTAAAGGTTAAATATAAAAAATGCACACAGGCAGGCTCTGTATTGTAGAAAAGACACGATTTTTCTCATCCGCGATTAGACAAAATGACCTGCCTGTTTGCAATTGTACACTGGGCTGCACATGCTTCGAGTTATGCCATTCTGGCCCGGACAGCTAAGATGGCCTTAGATCCCACTCCCAGGAGAAGACTGGGTGAAGCTAATAGTAAGGGAGATAGGAGAGGCGAGTTTTGTTCTGCTTTGTTTTGGTTAGATTTTAAATGCTAGTCATACACCTGTCAAAAAGTCGTTCAAATGCATTTTCGAAAAACCAACACAGGGTCATGAGATCAAACTGTTTTGCCATCATCTAATGACCAAATTTTGATCACTAAATCGTTCAATAGACATAAATGAATCAGATTTTTGTTTTGTCACATATGCCTAGTGATAAATGTACAGGCGAAAAACACATAAACCCTGTTAATTTATCGTCTGTTTGGCAGAAGTTTTACAAATTTATTTTTTGGCTTAAAAACGTCACAACCGAATTTTGAATTGTGGCCATTAACTGGGCGATAAACGAACGAACTGTCCAAATGACAGATTTTCGAATGATTTTTTGCCTAGTGTATGGGCATCATTGAAGACCAACTCCAGCCATTTTTTGCCTGTTTTTTTATCGGCAAGTATGAGTACTGATACTTTTGGTCAAGTACTCACCAGCACCGATTACTGATACTTTTACGGTGAGGTTTGAGCCCATACAAAATGAATGGGCTCAAATTGCACTGCAAAGGATTGCACTACTCCTGTGTGAACTCAGGCTGAAGTCCCTATGACAAGCCTTGGTTCACACAGGTGCAGTGGGGGAAAACGCATTTGATTCAGACAGGAATCCCACCACATTCCTGTTTAAATCGCATGAGATTCGAGACCATTCATTTTGTATGGGCTCAAATCAAACCACAAAAATACTGATTTCTGGTACCGGAGAATTTGCACCAGTACTCATACTTGGTATGCAAATGCTTAATGCCAAAACGAAAATGTTCCTTTCAAGTTTTTATTTCCGTTTCTGACTGCACTGTGTAGATTTCCCCTCGCTTCCAGTTCCTGTGACACCTGTACATTAATTGGCTGAAGTAGTTGTCACCAGGACAGGAAGGAGCTAGCATTGTCAGAAGTTCTAACCCTATCTCACTCTGCATTTAGGTCTCATAAAAATGTTTGTCTGGAGTTGGGCTTGTAGCTGACCAGGCAGACTGAGAGTGCCACTAGAAGAGACAATCTGCCCATTCTCTTTCAAACTGGTACCCACTGATCCAGTTTGTGGATGGATAGGCCTAAAAAAAAAAAAATAGACGTCACTGGGGCCCAGTAGAGTGTGTAATGAAAACCGTTTTCATGTAAAAATTTCATAAGCTTAAAATCAAAGAGGCGCTGCACTCCCATCCAGCCAACCAAGTGTAGACTTGAAAATGGCTTTAGCCCATGAGACTCAGCCAAAGCCACATTCCACCTGAGCTAAATCGTAGGGTAGTACCCTATGATTAAACTCTGATGGATGGAGCAAGACCTGTCGGGGCATGGCTTTCACAGATACTTATGGTCTGAGGCCATTTTGAAGTCTGCACTAGGTTGGCTGGACGGGGGTGTGACACTTTTTTGATTTTATACATGCATCTCTTTGAATGAGCTACTTTGGCAGCCTGCACCCTTTTCCCTGGTGACTGCGGGAGTTTGGCTTCCTCAGCCTGAGCGGCATTCATAATCCAGCACCAGGGCCACAATTTCATTAGCTTGCTGATTAGGGGGAAAAGATGAACCAGGGAAGACAAAATATAAGCAAATTAAACTTTAGCTTTAAAGATTTTTGGTGAGTGCTCTTTAATTTTGTAAATGTTCATAAACTGACCTTCTGTCACTTTTTTTTTTTTCTATTGCTTGTGTAAGTTTAAAAATGTAATTCTAGGCTTTCCAATAAAACATCTCAACGACAGCTGCCAACTGGCTCCCTTTTTATTTTCACAGCTTGTTGCTCGCACAGCTGAAAGGACCTTGGCAGAAGAGAAACGAGAATGTGCAAACTTAAGACAAAAGTGAGTCCATCGTTGTTTATAATAATCACAGATTATTTGTTTATAGCCAGTTAGAGATTTGTAATAATTGTCAGTCTTTCTATTTCCAGGTTAATTGAAGTAAACCAACGGGTTGCAGCTCTTCAGAGACCATCCATTGTAAAACCAACTCCTGGGAGACCTGAACACCAGCCCCCACCAAGGAGAGGTACAGGCCAAAGTCTGACACCACTTCACTTCTCATCAGACTACATAAGCCTAAAACTGGTCTCGCCCACCTTCTAACTCCTATTCTAACTACCCTGTAGTAGGGAAGATGCTTATACTTGCCTATTCTCCGGTGCTTCGGTTCACTCACTTGATCAGCTCCCAGTGGCGGCTTCAGGGGAGAGAAGAGACATCCGACAAGGGATGCCCCATAGTAAGCCTATGGGTGATTTTGCTGCACAGGCATTCCCTTTGTTGTCGCTTCTCTCCCCTGAAACAGGTCTCTGAGGAGATCACTTGACTGGACTGGAGCACACTAAGAATAGGTATGTATAAGCATCTTGCTTCTAGAAGGTAGTTAGAATAGGAGTTAGAAGGGGAGTGGGAGCAACTTTAGATATAGACAGCTCATGGTTGAATCATTTTTTTTGTTCAGCCAGCTGAACTATTGTATTCTGACAGTGAGGAGACTTCCATGCCATCAGAAAACACTGATCAGCGCTGCCAGCCATAGCCAGCGGCACTGATCGAGTGGCAAAAATCTGTCAGGGCTGTTGTACAGAAGTCGATCAGTAGATCACCTTGACCATACATGGATTGAAATTTGGTCAGTCCCCGATGAACCAGCGAATTCCGATCCACGTATGACCAGCTTTAGTTAGAGCCTGGAACTCAACTCTAACGATGGTTTGTCTTCATAGGCGTGTTCCAGGTGTGCCTGGGCACACCCTAATCACCCCGTGTGGCTCATATTCCCCCTGTTTAGACCCCTGATATTTCACCAAATAAAAAATGTCCGCCATTGTAAAAAATAAAATAGAAATGAAAACTACTGACACTGTCCGTATATATACACATGTGCACACAGGCATGGGTCTCCTAATAATAAATTGTAAAAAAAAAAAAAAAAAAACCTGACACCAATCTCATCCCTACTGACACCATCCAGTGCTCTACTGCACATGTGTGTTTGGACTGTGGGGTGCACACCCTAATGCATTAGGCTGTGCATACCTGCGTTTATCTTATCTCATACATTTTTCCCTTAGAAATATGGGTTTGGGTTTTTTTTCCTCCATTATACTTGCCTAATTGGATGCAGCATCAGTCTGATGCTGCATCTATGCCCCGGTGCCTCTGCACTGAGAACCGAACGATCAAATATCGCCGGTGTCTCGGTTCTCACAGCTCCCCAAGCAGAGAGCTGCTGACTGTCAATCAAGAGCTCTCCGCTCTGCTCCCCCACGCTGGAGTGCTGAGCTGTGAAGGGGCGGAAGGCGGCCATCTCAGGCTCTCAGTGGCTCACTAAGAGGCTGAGATGGGCATCAGTCCAGGCACCTGGCGGATCCAGACTTTCATTGTCGTGATGAGATACCTGTGATGTCAGCAGAGAGTGGACTTCAGACCGCTCTCTGCTGAAATCTATTGAATTGTATTCAGTCGGGCAGACCCTTATAGTACATAGTTGTTGGTAGATCTAATGCCGGCCATACACGGTTCGAATTTCAAAAGAATTTTGTTTTGAAAATTGTATCTAAGAATTTTCGTACGAATTTCACACCATTAGTGGGCTACAGCAACAGCCAATTTCCGTGCGGCAATCAAATTTGAGGAATCGGACATGTTGAAAATTTTTTGAAAAACTAATGATTTTCTAATCAATGGTGGGAGAATCGTGCAAGAAATTTAAGAAGAAAAAAAATGCGCATGTGCAAGAAAAGAACATTTATGGAGAGAAAAGAAGATTCCCGACAAAAATTATTTTCTGTAGCAACATGTGGTGAAATTGAAGGCTCAGTTGGCCGAATTTTGAAAATCAATGGTGGGACCATCAGATCACAAAAAAAAGAACTTTCTGATTTTGAAAAGAAAATTTGTTCTAAATTCGACCATGTGTGGCCTGCATAAGGAAGATTGTACAATCAATGTGTAATGTGTATGGTTCACTTAAGAGGTCTACTTGTTAATAAGTAAACTTTGTCAGAGCGTACTAATGTGTCAGACAAAGGCATTCTTGTATTCTTGGTATTTTTTTTTTTCTTGGATTGTTCATTGGGACACAGCTGATCACTGGTTTATAAGGTCTGCCCCTAGGAGGATAGACACTATGTGTGGATGGTACATCTCATATTAGACAGTACCTCCCACATTGCAGGTAATAGCCCACTGTCCCACAATTAACATTCTGAGAAACGTCCTTGTCCTACCTTGACAATAATTAAAATCCACTAAAATGTATGTAAAAATTGGTCCCACAATTGAATGTTCTGTATAATACAATATGGAATACCATTTTCTTTTATTTTATTTTTTTATTTTTTTATTTTTTTGTGCCTTTGTAACTGCAGCTGCCCTGAGCAGGGATGGCTCGTTTGGACCTTCACCAGTGAGTGGGGGTGCCCCATCTCCTCCCATGATGATGGATGGGTCTCACCGATCGGCTTCTGCAAACCTTAACAAATCAGAGGGAAATTTTGGTTAGTATCAAAATGAATGGTCTGAATTTGAAATGCACAGAACTGCATGTGAATCACACAGGAACACGGTGGGGGTTATTTGCGAAAGGCAAATCAACTTTGCACAGCAAGTGCACTTGGAATTAAAGTCACTGTAGATCCGAAGGGGACATGTAAGAAAAATAAAAAACAGCATTTTACCCTGCACATGATTGGATGATAAAATCAGCAGAGCTTCTATTCATTTCAGATCTACCCCTTAGACTTAGAGCGACTGCACTTCCAAGTGCACTTTCAAGTGTACTTGCAGTGCAAAGGGGATTTGCCTTTCGTAAATAACCCCCAGTGTGTTCTTGTTCAATTGCCTGGGTGAAACGGCCCTAAAAGAAAATTGTAAGAATGCATTTTCAAATCTCGTGAGAAGACACTGAAGCACTGCACAGGAGTGTGTTCTCATAAGATTTGGGATCCTCCACTTTCCTAGAATCCCACAATGAGGCCCATAGATATCACCAACGTCTACAACAAGGAGCAATATAAAACTGGCCATACACTGCTAGGATCTTTTTTGTTTTTTTTTGTTCAGCTTGCAATCTATCATTCCTCCAGCTATACTATACAGCGCAGATAGACGAATCTGCAGTGCCAGCTATTGGTGCTGGTGGCTGTGAGAATACCTGAACAACATCTGACTCTGAATACAACTGCTGTTCGGCCAACAACATTTCACCCTGCTCCTTCGATTTTTCAATTGAAGGATATAGGGCTGGAGGGCCACCTACAAAGTAAATTTTGTCTGGTTCATTAGAAACTTCTCAGTGTATGGCTTTGGGTAAGTATTTATTAACGTTTTTCTTCAAATTTTTTTGCTTTCACTGAGCATTTTAATTCTGGGGGTGGGGGCTGCAATATTTAAACATTTTTAAACAAGGTCCCCAATTAGCCATAGAAAGCCAGTTTGTAGTTGCTGTGGGTACATCACTTTGCTAGGATTCACATGTTATCAAATAAAGACCTTTCTGTGATTTACGTTTGTGTTTGACCGAAGTTTAATAAATCATATAAGGTCTTTAAATCTGTAATTTTTATTTTTTGAAAACCATTGCCAGAAAAAAGACATTTATTTTCTTTGTAATGGGAATTTTCTCTTAAAGAAATTGTACTGTGGCTTTTATGTTCATCCACTAATCCCTTGATTCCCCAGTGACCCACCAGTGACATCCAATTTATCTGAGGGAGGAAAACAATCAGAGACACTTTGGCTTGCTACATGTGCATTTTGTTTGATACTCCTTTATGATCTCACCCAGAAAGCTTGTAGAGGGACTCTCAACCAATAGTGTGTTTCTCTTCATATTACTCATTCTTTGTCTGGCAAAACGCAGACCCACAGGGAGAGCTGGGAGCAGCAAGTGAAAGAGCTGACCTCTGTCCCTAAATAGCAAACGTTTCACCAGCGGAGGTCAGGAGGAGGTTGCATCTCTGAATCACTGCTTCAATATCGCTTTCATTGAATAAATAAATAATTAGTTTCTTCCGGCCACATTTCCTAATATCCACGCTGGAGCTTTTATTAATGCCATGTGTTCCTGCTTCTAATATACCATGGTAATCTATAGACGTAGTTCTGGTGTGCCAGAGGTTCGTGTGAGGCTGCGCTAAGTTAAGAGTAAAAATATACCAGGGACTAGGCATGTAGTATTAGAGGTACAGGCTAATAAACCTGTATGAGGGGCACTTACAACCTTGAAAGCTGACAGTATCTTACCTGTAATTTTAAAGCTTAACTCCATGCAGACAAATTAATACAGCTGTGAAGAGGGAGGAAAGAAGGGGAATGAGAGGGGGTGGGTAGAACCATGGATTATAAGTGCAGCGGGCGTGAAAAAAGGAGCGCCAGTTACTAGCAGCCAGTGGAACTCATATCGCGTCAGTATGAGATTCTGCATTAGATTCAACTCCTCCAATCTTGCTGAGCCAGAACCCAATGATTTGGCAGCGTTCATTAGGTGGCACAGGGATTGACCTTTTGTAGATTTTGGATGATATGCTAGTGACAATTTTTGAACAATCTGATGAAGTTCCTTCCAGTAGTGACTGAGTTTAGAGCAGGACCAAAAGACATGTAGGAGTGTCCCCCGCTCCTCCTGGCAGTAGTCAAAAAGAGCTTCTGTAGAATTGAAGGGGTTCTATAACATTGCGTCAAAATCTTTAAATTATTCTCCTGAATCTTTGTGCAAAGTGAAGATTTCAACGCAAGTTGTACCATAGTAGTTTTTTGTGACTCTGATCCCATAAATCAGCTTTCCATTTCTCAAAATAGGGCAGTGTGAAATCCTCTGGCGATAGAACCAAAAGCTAATAGAGCATGAGGAAGAGCACCCCTGTCTGAGCAATTCTAGTCTGGTCAGTCTACACTGGAAGCTATTCGAAGAGGGGTGAGAGTGAATACAATTATGGATTTGTAGAGCTCTCCAAAATTCTGGTTTGTAAGAGCCCATCGGGTTCATAAGAGACTGTAATAAAGACAAAGAGCCCATCTCCACAAAGTAAGATGCTTGAAAGAGACTGGAGTTCAGCTTTAAGTTGTTAGCAAATACCTTATTGTAGCGAATTCTTTTCACTTCCTGTCCTGAAGGCAGAGCAGGAACTGAGGGGAAATTTCCTTTTAGGCAGTTGAAACTTTGATAGGTGTCCCCATTGGAAGACTTCAGCTCTCCTTCTGTTCTATTTGCTGCTGTATGAATTATTTGGATTTCCCAACACTTGCTGTCCAGGCGACAAAAAACATTTGGATATAAATGCACACAGTGGGTGCTGTAAGCTGTTGAAACCTTTTGAGGATTAATTATATCACAGTTCAAGCAGCTGCAAGGGTCAATGAGGGCTTGTGTAGAAAAAACAGAGTTAAAAAACGTGAATTTTTCATTTTAAATTTTGCTCTTCATATTTCATACTAAATCGTGGTATATTAAAGGGCTGTTGATAACAAACTGGAAGCCTTGACATTTTTCAATAGTTGTAAACCCTTCCAGCTAGTGTACGGATTAAGGTAAATGTCTGAAATCTCATAAATGTTATAGGAGGATACTATTGACATGGGAAATGGGGTTTTTGTTTTAAATCAAGATAAAGTGCACGTGCATGAAAGAAATATGGAAGATGCCATTGCTTTTCTGCTACTGGTTGAGACTGGTTTCTGTTTCAATAATTTTATTTGAGTTTAGCATAGAGAAAATGAGGTCTAACACAGCAGTAGAGGATAGGCCTGTTTCATGAGGCCACCAGGGGTCCTGAGAAGGTTCCCCAAACCAGTGGGGCATCCCCTGGTCCCACCAATAACTATACAGTGGTGCCATATAAAGCCTATACAGGTCTGAGGAGAGAGGCAAACTGGAACTCAGGAGAAAGTGGGGTCTGGTTTCAATACTTCCAAGTCATTGAGCCAAGCAAAGGCAGCACATGAAAGTTTTTTATGCTGGCTTGGATCAGGGGCTCAGAACTCCTCAAAGCAAAATCCTAAAAACCAGAGAACTAGCATTTTAAAAAGTGGGGATCAACAATGGCAGCCAATATAATTTTTCTTATGACAAGAGAACTACTAACACATGATTGTTGCTAATTGTTTTGTGTCTAAAAATGTTATGCTGAATATGTATATTGTATGTATCCTGCAGGTAGAATGGATGCTTCCTCAGGGACCAGACGTCCTCCACATGACATGTCTGGAAGAACATCGGCTCCTGGTCAGTACATGTGATTGGTAAATGGCTCCATCATGTGGTCACTGTTTTCTAGCCTGCTTTCTTTCTCACTCTGCATTGTTATATTAAAGTGGAAGGAAAGGCTTGCTATCAAATTACCTCCCTGCAATAAGTTAGAAAATATTACAACATTGATGTGTTTTAAATGTATAGTTGATGTTTCTTTCTACCTTTTTTTTTTTTTTTTTTTCTTTTTTTCTTCCCTGTCACATGACTGCATTGCTTGTGAGGTCATATGAGTCTGGCAGCTGTTGGGCAAGTCTATTGCCTGATTGTGGTGTAATTTGCCCATGTACAGTGCCTAGCTGGTGGGCATTAACATTGAAGGCATTTCTATAGTAACAGGACACCAGGCAGAAGAGTGGGGCGCAGGGCCAAGTGGGATAGGGCTGGGCAGACTGAGAAGGGGGCAGGGCTGGACACACAGACGCCAACAACAGTTTCAGGAAGTGCCTGTGTGCAGCCACAGCGTTGTCGGTGAAGATTAGGGGGATTGCTGGTTGTCCAGATTATACTGGGGTTTCTAATCACACAGGCAGTAATTACAGTTATACATAATATAAAAGTTTGAATTATTATATATACAGGGCAAAGGCATATTTTCATTTTTACCTGGAATTCCACTTCAAAGTGAAAATTAGGTTAGCGTGCAGAAAGCGCCCTTTGAAAGATCACCTCTTCTCTGGTATAGTCCTAATGCTCATTAATTCTGTGAGGCTATAATAAAGAAGCATACGTATCTTATTCCTGGTTTCCCAGACAGTTACTTTCTCACCTTTCACAAAGTGGATTGGAACTTTCACCTCTTGCATGCAGCGCAGGGCCACTTGTTTTTCATTGTATGTGATGGCCATGGCAAAGACGCGGTCACATGATCAGCATTCCTTAACCCTACAGATACAGTGACTGTAAGTGTATACAGGAGACTGGAACTTTAGCTTCTTCCCACTCACAATCTTTAGAATTACTTTCCTCTGTACCGTGCCCAATGCTAAGCATGCGTTAATCTGTGTCCTCCCTTTCACATTGTGTGTGGTTCCTGGACTTTCACAAATCTCTTGCAGACTGGGCTTTCACCAACACCTCCAATCTCCATTAACAATTAAGAACTGGTCAGAGTGGTATTTGATCCCTAATGTAATCTGTGACTTAGTGACCAAATGCAGGCTGGGAAGTTTTATTTACAAAATAAACCTTCAGCCAGTGGATGCCACTGCAGTCTGAAGATGGTAGTGTGACTGTTTAATTCTGTAATTGTCATATAATTACAGTGTTAAAAAATGTTATATATATATATATATATATATATATATATATATATGTGTGTATATATATATATATATATATATATATATATATATATATATATATATATATATATATATATATATATATATATATATATATATATATATATATATATATATATATATATATACAGTGGTGTGAAAAAGTGTTTGCCCCCTTCCTCATTTCCTGTTCCTTTGCATGTTTGTCACACTTAAGTGTTTCGGAACATCAAACTAATTTAAACAATAGTCAAGTACAACACAAGTAAACACAAAATGCAATTTGTAAATGAAGGTGTTTATTATTAAAGGTGAAAAAAAATCCAAACCATCATGGCCCTGTGTGAAAAAGTGATTGCCCCCCTTGTTAAAACATACTATAACTGTGGTTGTCCACACCTGAGTTCAATTTCTCTAGCCACACCCAGGCCTGATTATTGCCACACCTGTTCACAATCAAGGCATCACTTAAATAGGAGCTGCTTGACACAGTAAGGTCCACCAGAAGATCCTTAAAAGCTACACATCATGCATGAGACCCAAAGAAATTCAGGAACAATTGAGAAAGAAAGTAATTGAGATCTATCAGTCTGGAAAGGGTTATAAAGTCATTTCCAAAGCTTTGGGAATCCAGCGAACCACAGTGAGAGCCATTATCCACAAATGGCGAAGACATGGAACAGTGGCGAACCTTCCCAGGAGTGGCCGGCCGCCCAAAATTACCCAAAGAGCGCAGCGACGACTCATCCAAGAGGTCACAAAAGACCCCACAACAACGTCCAAGGAACTGCAGGCCTCACTTGCCTCAGTTAAGGTCAGCGTTCATGCCTCCACCATCAGGAAAAGACTGGGCAAAAATGGCCTGCATGGCAGAGTTCCAAGGAGAAAACCACTGCTGAGCAAAAAGAACATCAAAGCTCGTCTCAATTTCTCCACAACACATCTTGATGATCCCCAAGACTTTTGGGACAACATTCTGTGGACCGATGAGACAAAAGTGGAACTCTTTGGAAGGTGTGTGTCCAAGTATATCTGGCGTAGAAGGAACACTGCATTTCATAAAAAGAACATTATACCAACCGTAAAATATGGTGGTGGTAGTGTGATGGTCTAGGGCTGTTTTGCTGCTTCAGGACCTGGAAGACTTGCCGTGATAAAAGGAACTATGAATTCTGCTGTCTACCAAGAGATCCTGAAGGAGAATGTCCGACCATCTGTTCGTGTACTCAAGCTGAAACGAACTTGGGTTCTGCAGCAGGACAATGATCCTAAACACACCAGCAAGTCCACCACCGAATGGCTGAAGAAAAACAAAATGAAGACTTTGGAGTGGCCTAGCCAAAGTCCTGACCTGAATCCTATTGAGATGTTGTGGTATGACCTTAAAAAGGCCGTTCATGCTCGAAAACCCTCTAATGTAACTGAATTAGGACAATTCTGCAAAGATGAGTGGGCCAAAATTCCTCCAGGACGCTGTAAAAGCCTCATTGCACGTTATCGCAAACGCTTGGTTGCAGTTGTTGCTGCTAAGGGTGGCCCAACCAGTTATTAGGTTTAGGGGCAATCACTTTTTCACACAGGGCCATGATGGTTTGGATTTTTTTTCACCTTTAATAATAAACACCTTCATTTACAAATTGCATTTTGTGTTTACTTGTGTTGTCCTTGACTATTGTTTAAATTGGTTTGATGTTCCGAAACACTTAAGTGTGACAAACATGCAAAGGAACAGGAAATGAGGAAGGGGGCAAACACTTTTTCACACCACTGTGTGTATATATATATATATATATATATATATATATATATATATATATATATATATATATATATATATATATATATATATATATATATTTATATATTTATATATTTATATTCTAAAGTTTCGTGTTTTTTTTTTTTTTTTTTTTTAAATAACTAACATGTTATACTGTTGCAGTGGATTTGTACAGAGCAGACTGGATCCACCTCTTCTCGGGTCCCTCTTCGCTGCTCCTAGCCCCTCCCTTCTGTCAAGTGCCACCACACTTGCTATGGGGGAACCCGAGCTGAGCTGCAGCTTTGTGTGTCCATTCAGACATGGAGCTGCCATTTTGGCGCCACCCACCCTCTCTATCCTGATTGGCAAGCTGACTTTGACAGACGCTCGAGCCAACAGCGCTGCTGCTGTGTCTCAGCCAATCAGGAGTAGAGTCCCAGATGGCCAAGGGATCGTGGACATCACTGGACCGAGATGGGGCTCGCGTAAGTATTAGGGGGTGCTGGAGAGTCTGCTACACACACTTTTTTTTTTTTATCTTAATGCCTATAATGCTTTAAGATTAAAAAAAAACTTTTCCCTTTACAACTCCTTTAAAGTTGGTAATTTTCACAGTGCCAACTGATGTGTATTCCACTGTTGCCAAGACATCTAGGTTTCTATGACTTCTAGTCACAAAGCGCTAAACATAATTAAATAGGACCTTTTTTTTTTCTTTATTGTCCCATTTGCCTCATTCTCTTCATCCATTTGCATCGTTTTCTCTGAGCCTGTCAGGCCATGACTCTTAGTTGTAGAGGAAAACGAAGATGCCTCCAATCGTGAGATGGGTCATGAGAATATGGGAAAAGGTCTATATATACGTATAAGTGCAGTACGTTTATTTGCTCATAAGGAAACATTTTCACAGCTGCCATGCCTCCTTTTTCATCATGTGACCTTACTCTTTCTTGCAGTGGATCTGGGTCACTCCTCAACTGTATTGAATAGTGGCCCCAGGACATCGTCTCCCTCTGTGGATGGATTGGTGAGTAGTTTTGACATATATGATCTTGCCTATCTTATTATATTTCTTCCTGTTTCTGTTTTGTATGTGTACTAGTCTCTAAATCCCTTTCTTCTTGTAAAACAAAAAGCCAAACCCATCCATTGAGTCTGAGGCTCCCATTGTGTCTGCTAGTTCTCTGCAGCAGGAGGAATCGCCAGCAGTGAGTATGAGAAGCTGTGCATTGGGTTGGGTGCTCACTTAACTTATCTGGTGGGTTGCAGCAGGTACTAACATTGCATGGACCAAACCATTCTGCCAGGAAAGCAGAGCTTTTTCTACATCTTTTTCTCAACTAACAATACCTAGAATGACTTCTAGGGACATAATCTCTACTCTGTGTTGCTTTATGGAGACATGCATTGGGGGAAAATACTTTATTCACAGCCCCCTGCTGAAAATGTTAGTGAGAATCGCAGAAGAGAGTAGGGAATGGCACACTGTGTATATATGTTCTCAGTGATTTCTGTTGACTAGGATTGGTCAGAGATTGGAAAATCTTTAATAGAGATTGACTCTTAGGCCCCTTTCACACTGGGGCGGTTTTCAGGCGCTACAGCGCTAAAAATAGAGCCTGTGTAGCGCCTGAAAAAACCGGCCCCTTTCACTCCAGTGTGAAAGCCGGAGGGTGGAGCTCCTAAACCGCTCCACCCATTGCAATCAATGGGGCAGCGCGGCTATACCACTGGCAAAGCCCCGCTGCAGCAGTGCTTTGCGGGCGTTTTAAACCCTTTTTCGCCTGCCAGCGGGGGCTAAACCCGCCCAGCTTGTGGCCGCAGACCGCCGCTAAAAATAGCGGCGCTTTACCGCCGACGCCCGCACCGCCCCAGTGTGAAAGGGGCCTTAATTGACTCCGTAATCATTGAGATGGCTCTCCCTAACGATTGGACATGGGAAAATTCCATTTACTGTATTTATCGGCATATAACACACACCCCACGTTTAGGAGGGAATTTTAAGGAAAAAAACTTTTAGGAGGGAAGTTTAAGGTCATTGCAGCCTTATCCAGGCAGGCTGATTATTTAAAATTGGCACCGATCTCCACTTGGCTCCTCTCGCATTCCTGCCCCTATGATGGACATTAGCCAGGTCCAATGGAAGGACTGGGCGTGACTGTGAGCAGAGAGGAGCCAAGCCTAGCCAAGCACACTCTGCTTTGTGTATTTCGGCAGCGCTCACTCTGCTCACAATCAGCGGAGTGGGGGTCGGCGTATAACACGCACCCGCGATTTCCCCGATTATAAGGGGAAAAAAGTGCGTGTTATATGCCGATAAATACAGTAGTTTGAAAATTCAGTCACAACAATCGATTCTGATCACCTGAAGCACCCTATTGCTCTGCGAATAATCCCTGTGGGGCTTGTCAGATTTCTTTATTTTTGGGGGATTTCTGGCTATTCTCAGTTGGCATCTGGTTTCTTTTGTAATGTTTTAGCATCTGTACACAAGCATAGTTGTAGTCATAGAGGCTTGATTAAACCAAAATCGCACGATCTGGTATCGTGTGAAAAAAATGTTCCTGTTTGTCCCTTTGCAAAATTTCATTAAAAAAAAGCCACGTACGAACGATCAGATCATTGTACAATTGCCTTAAAAAGCTGTATTTTTTTTTGTATGATTTTCTGATTATGTGTGTGGGCCTTGATGGTCTATTTATAAAGCAGCAATGTTGCCAAGATCTCGGTCAGGTGACCTGTTAAAGTAATGTGACCAGTCTCTCCTCCAATCATGGAATTCTATCCACAGCCCTGAGCATGCTCTGCATTTTGTGCCCTGCATTTTATGTATGGACTGTAAAGTGCAGGGTGTGGAGTAACACTGTGGTAGAGAACGGATAGCTGTGTCCTCTATTTTTGATGTGTAATTTACCGAACCAGACTGAGAGACCATTTAAAGGCACAGGAAACCTTTTACAGGTGTTTTGAGTTAATTCACTGATTAGAGTGTGACACCATGAGTCTACAATATTGAACTTTTTCACAGTATTCTAATTTCCCAAGACCCTGAATTTTTGGTTTTCACTAGCTGCAAGCCATAATCATCAAAATTAAAAGAAATAAATGCTTGATATATATCACTCTGTGTGTAATGAATCTATATACTATGGGTTTCACTTTTTGAATTGAATTGCTGAAAAAGAATTAACTTTTTTTTAAATATTTAAATATTTTTCAATGCACCTGTATATAGTAACTGGTGTCTTTCCTGTACTTTCAAGTACAATCTCCCCAAACTTAGTGTATAGAGATGATATAATTCCAGTGTACATGTGAGGGAGTTGGGCTGAAGATGCCAAACATGGAAGAAGATGTCATCACTGGCACAGGAGCTCACAGTCGTTGCATCGCTGGAGGGGAGGTAAGTATTGGCAGCTTTAATTTTGCTTTAGGTTGGTGGGACGCAGCCAGTGTGTTTGCTTCTCTTCTTAAAGCATAAATGCAACTTAAACTTTTTATGTAATTTTGGAAGTAGGAGGAAAAGGTTGAAACTCCTGTGTTTTCTTTTTTTTTTTTTTTTTTTTTTTTCATCTGCATCCTTATTAGGGAAATTTTCCCTCCGTTCCTGTCAGGAATGGAAGTGATGGGAAATCTCTCCAAAAGGAACAGGGCTAAAACACATTGTTGAAAGAGTGGGGAAAGGTTAGGGCTTTAAATAATTTTTGACCTGGTAATGCCTGCACTTACCCATACAGGATTTCAAAGAGAGAGGAAGTGAGGAACAATTTCTACAAAGGGGATACACACAAATACGAATCTGAAAGAATTTTAAGGCTCTTCCTCACTCTGTCCAGCTACCAAGTTAATCACCCGTGACTTTGCATGGGTATTCGGAGAGGCTGGTGGAAAGAGAGAATTTTACCTTTTATTCTAGTTTGCTCTTCATTGCTTCATCTCAGGAGAACATTAGTGCAAATCACCCCCAACTTTCTTATTGCCTTTAAGTTCAACTCAAAGTGATAGTTCATAGTCATAATAGCCTTAGTGAACTCCACTCAGGATGGCACTGGAACACTCCTGCAAGAATCATCCCTGAAACTCGCTACTCCACTTCTTAAAGTGGAAGTAAACTTCCATCTTTAAATTTTATCTATTGGTAAGCCTATATTAAGGCTTACCTATAGGTAGTGTAAATATCTCCCAAGCATGCACCGATTAGGAGATGTTTACTGTCCTAGCAGCCAGTTACGTCACTGGGGCATGCGTTCCATTTCTTCAGAGCAGTGTGCTGTGACTGGCGGCTCCCGCGCGCATGCACGGGAGTGTTGGCATCATAGCTCTGGCCAGTCACAGAGCTGGAGCCACAAACCCAGAAGGAACACCGGGTATAGATGGATGCTGTCTCAAGCGATGACGTTGCCTTGTTTTGAGTGGCAAGTTTCACATAACGTGCTAGTATGCGATGCATACTACTAGCACATTATGCCTTTGCTTGCAGGTAAGCAAAAAAAAGTGCAGGAGTTTACAACCACTTTAAGCTCTTGATCAATCATGTGACAAATCATTGAATAGAAAAGAAGAAACCATAGTGCTCTCTGCACTAAAAACTGATAAAAGGGATTAAAAACACTCAGATATGTGCAATACAAGCTCAGCTCACCATCCATTGGTACAAAGGTAAATAGTGATGTCACAGACAATGGCTCCTCCCACTTGCACCTTATGTTTATGAAGAGTGGATGGTGGACACACTAGAAAGCTTAGCAGCAATCTTAACCTCCCTATTAGGCAAACATTAATTATTGGTAGATATTCGCACACATTATTTAGTTGTAGTTTGCCCTGATTATGTTTCACCCTACAGTTTCTTATTGACTTCCCTCATAAATACCAGTGCCTCCCTCCCTCCCACCCTCTTACTGTGCAGTGTTACATTTATTGCAAAGTTAAAGGTCCATATTGCTACACAAAAGAAGTTAGGATTTTTTGGAACAGCGGGTCATTTTAAAACTCAACTCTGGGCAAAAACTTACCAGTATTCAATCGATTATATAATCTGTTCCCTAAAGAGTGATCCTCCTGTCATCACGCTGGCCTTCTTCTACATTAGGAAAATCTTATTTACATGCAGGGGGAAGTACAACTGCTGCTGCACTTTTGGGCCACTCTGATGTAGGTCCTGCAGGTCTCACAGACCCAGGCATTCTGGTTTTCTCTCTGCCTCCTCCTCCTCCTCCTGCTCACCATTCACAAAACACAGCTCCAGGTTTGGTTTTTATGAATGCCAGGGGGAGAAGGCGGCAAAAAACAACCATAGCTCTCGGGACTATTAGCCCTTGTACACACGGTCGGACATTCCAACAACAAAATCCGTCGGATTTTGTCTGAAACTGGGTGTTGCATGCACACAGTCGGACAAAGTTGTCGGAAACGAACGTACGTAACGTGATGACGTTATTTTGGTACGACGGGACTACGTTCAGGCTAGTAGCCAATAGCTTTGGTCTAGGAATTTGATCTGAGCACTTTGTCCGATCGGAATTCTCAACACACAATCAGACAAAGTCCGATCGGATCATGTTGTCGGAATGTTTTATAGCCCAGCTCTAAAACTTTGTCTGTCGGATATGGAGCCCACACACAGTCAGATTATCCGACAACGTGGTCCGATCGGACATTTTCCGTCGGAATGTCCGACCGTGTGTACAAGAGCTTAGACCTGTAGCACTTGTTTTCAAGGAGGCCAGAAGTCCAGCAGGAACTGTACTTCCTCCACATGTAAACAAGATTTGCCTAATGTAGAAGAAAGTCGGCATGAGGGGGAGTGGCTTTTTAACAGGGAATGGAATAAAGTATACAACTGAACGCTGGTAAGTTATTTGAGCCTTAAGTTGGCCTTTAACATGCATGTCTGGGCACATTTAAAAACATATTCAGTACATTTGCAATACATGCACATTTCCCCATGTGTTGTCTCTTTACAATGCTGCAAGTACAGAAAAATACCTGGTGAACTGCCAGAAATCCAGTGAGATTCTAACTTCCTGCACTTAAAACAGTTTTGTCTCCCCTGCCTGGTTCTTCCCTTTTGTAATAAAAAAACATCACCCTTTTGTTATGTAGATGAAGAGAGGGTGAGGAGTTCCTTGGGCAACATATTTTTTTACAGCCCCGATATGTTCCTCTGTACCCAGATGTACATACAGGGGCTGAAAAAAATATGAATGGTTTAAGACCCCATACACACTATTTTTGTCTTCAGATTTACCAAAACCATGTAGTGCAAGGGCCTGCCTGATTGCATACAAATAGAAACTCTTAAGATTTGACCTCATATTATATGGTTTTGGTAAATTTTAAGACAAAAATCTGCAGAAAATCAAATGGGGTGTACGGGGTCTTAGTTGCTGATCTCTCCTTAATGCTTATTTGTAAATATTAGTTGTCGCTGACCCAGAATAGGCATATGCAGTAAGCCAGAACTCTTGGTATGATTTCTGGGTCTGTGACTTGGAGACAATGCATCACTATGAAGGGTCAGGTATTTGGCATTCTTCAGGGGGTGTTGGCAGTGGCAGTCTTCATGTTTCTGTCACATTACTTTGGGCATATTTCAACCCTGTGTTGCAGTGCAGCATGCTGGTGGGTAATTGGCTGGCCTTTCTTAACTTCTCTGATGGTGTGTAATGAATTTGGCTAACTTACTATATTTTGCTTCGAGTGGTTTTATATTTTAAGATATCCAAGTGAATAAGACTTGTACAAAGGTGCAAGAGTGAGATTGTTTTATATTTTTCTAGGTTATGCCTGTAGCTAAAGGTCCTCCATCATTTCCTGGCACTCCAGTGATGAACTCCCCAGCAGGTGCTCCTATGATGACACAGCCTCCTGGCCGTCTGATTGGTCCAACTCCACCAAGAGGACACTTCGGGTCTCGATCACTGCCTCCTGGACAAAGTAGGAATATTATGCTAGCTTTCTGAACAAGTTACCCCTCTGAGATTTTCCTTTTTTTTTTTTACATACAGATATTTACGTTATTGGTTGTATTTGCCTTTAACATCTCAATTCACGTTTCTTGTATTGATCACTATATGTCCACCAATAACTTTCCTCAGCAAGTTTTAAAGCTAAGGACTCAGACTTCTCTAGTTTTAGCACAAATACAAAGCAACACCCCTCCCAAGGCACTGCAATTTGTTCCAATGACATTCCAGTGATTTGCCACGTTAGAGCTTGTCTGGGTTCTCCAAACAGATATTAAAATGGTTGTAAAGGGTTTTTTTTTGTTTTTTTTTGTTTTTTTTTATCTTAATGAATTAAGATAAAATACCTTCTGTGTGCAACAGTGTCCCTCTAACACCTGAGCTCCCTCTCTATCCAGAGATGTCCACAAGTGCCTTGCCCGTCTGTTTGGCTGAAACACAGCAGCGGCGCCATTGGCTCCCGCTGCTGTCAAAGTCAGTTAGCCTATCAGGAGGGAGGGGGAGCCAAACTGTGGCTCTGTGTCTGAATGGCTACATGGAGCTGCTCGGGTGCCCCCATAGCCAGCTGCTTGCTGTGAGGACACTCAACAGGAGGGATGGTCCAGAAGCACTGAAGAGGGACCCGAGAAGAGGAGGATCTGGGCTGCCCTGTGCAAAATCACTACACAGAGCAGGTAAGTATAACCTGTTATTTTTCTGGAAATAGAGACTTTACAATCACTTTAAAGGGGACTAAACCCTCCAGTCCTTTACAGGCAAGGACTCGGTTTAATCTGCAGTTGCTGTGGTGCATGTGTCGCCAGTTATGACACCAGCCACTTGACGCTTTGATAGTTTGGAGAGCACAAGCAGCTCTGAAAGTTATTCAAAGCATGCCTTTAATGTAATTGTTTTGGTAAATTATTAATTCAAAAGGTTTAGCTTCACTTTAAGAGGTATGGAGGAGAAGAAAGGAGATTAACTAGCAATATTTGCTTTGCAATCATATTGCAGTATTGTGTGATCACAGGAGATTCAGTTGTCTCGCTACTGAAAATCTTGTGTAGCAGCTCACAGTAATCTAATGCAAAGAGATCATAAGATTTTAATTGCATGATTGAGCGACTAAAACTTGCCCATGTTATACTGCATGAGATGCCAGAAACCTCTATTAAGCTTTATTGGAAGCCCGTACATCCTTTAGGGAGCAAGGAACCTCTGTGGATACTGTATGAGGAACCTGTAAATTCTTCCAGGAGCAAGGAACCTCTTGTCTGCTCTTTGGGGGTGCTTCAGTCCTGGAGCTATCAATTTATGTTCTAATAAAGCAACCTCTTTTATACTCTACCCGGAAGCCTTGAACCTGTGCCATACTGTATGGGGAGTCTGTAAATTATTTCCTGGGGTCCACAATCCTGTTATACTGCCCAAGCACAGCCATAGGATATAGTAGACTACCAGGCAGCGTGAAGCCACAGAAGTCTGTAACTGAGGGCTCTGCCTAAAATGTATTGTTAATAGAGTTTGATTTTGTAAAATTTATACATATACATACGTGTATGATATTTTAAAGGATGTTTACCTTTTGGCACATATTACACCTTACATCTATATTTAGGGTGTAACATTTCCAGGTCTGCCCTGCCACCACACTCCCCGATCCCCCCACCCATGACAGTGGACGAGGGATCCTCTCCCCGCACCCACTGTCACATTTTTGAAGATGTGTCATTCATTTACAGCAATCTGTAATGAGAAAAGTCCTGTCTGCCAACGTGGCAGATGGCTTGTAATTCTCATTGAACTGTGAGGGCGGTGATGAGTGCCCTCATAGTTCATTGACACTTCCAGCTTTGTAACTGTCTGCCTATACACAGGTATGGGCAGGAAAGCTGGGGGCAGTGTCTGCAGGGGCCTGACCATGCACCCGTGATCTACTGATTGCAGGTGCAATGTGCTGCAGGCTCCTCTGAAAATACATTTAAAGCGGAGCTCCACTCTAAAGTGGAGCTTCCGCTCATTGGAACCCCCCCCTCGGCGCCACAATTGCCACCTTTCAGGGGGGAGGGGGGTGCAGGTACCTGTACAGTACAGGTATCTGCACGCACTTCCGGCGTAGCTTCTGCAGAATCTACGCCCCTTTCCGAAGGTCCCCCGCTGTCTGCTGGGAAACACACGGATCCCAGAGACAGCGGGGACCATCCTTATTGCGCAGCGCGACTCGCGCATGCACAGTAGGGAACCGGGAAATGAAGCCGCGAGGCTCCACTTCCTGATTCCCATACCCAAGATGGAGGCGGCAGCACCCGAGAGATGATCGAGAGATCGGCTTCGGGTGCCGACATCGCGGGCGCGCTGGGCGGGTAAGTGTCATTATTTTAAAAGTCAGCAGCTGCAGTATTTGTAGCTGCTGGCTTTAAAAAAAAAAAAAAAATGGCTTTAATGCACTTTTTTTTTTGCTAATTATATAAAGAAAAAAACTGCGCTGGTAAATAAAAAATGTGAAAAGCAGCAACTCAAAGTGAAATACACAGCAAACTAGAAATAAAAGGAAAAAAGAGCTGTGCTACAAAAAAAAGACAATATACACAATAAAGTAGAAAAATGTGCCAATGAAATAAACACATATAATAGTAATACTTGAGATGGACCTGCAAGAAGAAAACAATATAAGTGTGTATGATCCAGTCAACACCATATATGGAAAGATATTATATATTACATGAAAAATAATTCAATATGGCAAGTGATTAAATGGTGAACAGATGTCCAGTAATAGTAAACCTGTGAGAAAAATTAACATAAAAGTCCCTGCAGCATCACTGAATAAAGTTTTTGCATAAAAGGTTATTTTCAAACGGAGAGTCTGAGTATGAAGACACTCTGTGAAGAATCTTCTGTATTGTGAAACACTGTGAATCCACCACCATGTAGCTAGACAAGCTGTGGAAGCTTGTGACCTATACTCGGCCAGGGCCTTTTGGTCCTCCTCACACCACAGATGGTAACTGGATGAACTGTGCAAGCTTGTGGCCTGTGCTCAGACCGGGCCTTCAGGTCTTCCCAACGCCTCCGATAACCACTTTAGTCAAGCACTCCAATGGGCTCTATAGAAGCCAGGAGTTTTGTTACAAAAGTCCCGTCTTCATACGCAGACTCTCCATTTGAAAATAACCCTTTATGCAAATTCAGTGATGCTGCAGGGATTTTTATGTTAATTTTTCTCACAGATTTACTATTACTGGACATTTTTTCACCATTTAATCACTTGCCATATTGGATTATTAATGTATGTTTATGTAATATTTAATATTTTTCCATATGTGGGTGTTCACTGGATCATACACACTTATATTGTTTTCCTTGCAGGTCAATCTCAAGTATTACTATTATATGTGTTTATTTATTTGGCACATGTTTTTCTACTTTATTGTATATATTCACTTTTCACTTGTTTTTTTTTTTTTCTTTACCTGTTTTGCAAAAAAAGTATATTACTCCCCTTCTGCTGCACCTCATTGGTGATCTACAGAGGGCAGAGAGTTTTTGGTGTCCCCGTGTCTGGATGTTACCTTATATACGGCTTCTGTCTTTGTTGCGCTTTCCATATGATCTTTTTAGATTTGTCTACACTACTGTGCTCTGATACAGTCTTGTATTACCGTGATGTTGTAACCTTCATGCCCATCCTGGATTATGTATTGCATGCTCATTAGGCATTAAAGAATTTAAAAAGGTGAACCTTAAACTAAAATATGGTAAAAGTACACTGCAGCTTCTTTATTTAAAAGTAGATCTTTTTATTTTTCCATTTTATAAATATTTCCACATTATATAATGACCACAATGCGATAGACCACAGAGAGAAATAGTTTCCTAAGAAAGCCATCAGAATGTGTTTGTGGCTAGAGCAGCTTGTCCCATGCTACTCCTACCGTGTTTACTCTTGTATTGGAGAAGAGAGCAGGGAGAGCCCATCACTGACCTGTCAGGCGAGGAATTATACTACAGATTCCTTGGCAGGGCGGAAGCATCTGAGGGTTAAATAGCATTGAAAAAAATTCACAGCATGTGATTTCTGGGAGAAGAGAAACGTTGAACAAAGCTATAGACTAGCAAGCCATATCTGGTCTATGGATAGACAGAGAGACCGTTTGTTGGATATGTCGGTGGACTGTGCAATGTGTATAAAAAGCTGATGACAGCAGAATGACCTAATCAGAAAATAAGATAAAATTATCTTGGGGTTTGTGCACACAGCTTTACTCGGCCAACCCTGCGTTTCTTATCGCGTTTGTGGTGAGAAACAGATAAGAAAATGCATAGGAAAAAATGTATTTACTCCCCTATTCACAAATCTCCTGCTGACCACTATACTCAAGAAGACGGGGAGCCAGGAGCACCAGTGGGGGGCCCAAGAAGAGGAGGATCGGGGTTGCTCTTTGCAATAAACCTGTTTTGTTGTTTTAAGAAAATAAAAAAAAATTGAGTTTAAATCACTTTAAGAATTTGTATGTTTTCAAATACAGCTTTAATTCAAGGAGATGGTCACACTCAGAACATGGGGGTGTTTAGAAAGCTTTTAAAAGTACTGTGGGATGGGGTGGTATTGTGCACCATCTGAGAATTCTATCTTTAATAAAGGCAAATGAAATGCAGAGCTTCCCCCAAGAATCTCATCCTGTGACCGGGAGAATAGAACAAATTCTGTATCTCAGGTATTGGCAGTTTAATAGCTTTAGCTGTCCGATATCTACCAGTAAGTGAAACTAGACTGACCTTATAAAATATATCCGAAGCCAAAACTTTTTTCGCTTAGGGTTTCACAGGGAAGGGTTAATAATTCCTGTTATTTCCTTTCATTTTCTGTTCTATAGATATACCAGACACATGCAAGAGGAAATCACTCCAAAGTGAAAATCCTCTTTTAGGATAGGGTCACACTATTGCGGGTGTGGGAAGGCATGAAATTCACATGCATTCCCACAGCCAAAACGCACTGCTCTAATGTAGACATGCAGAGGTGTCTTTCTAATAGTACCCCCAAGAATAGGAAAATGCAACACATTTTCAAGTGTATGAAACTGCATGGTGCAAGTACCATGTGTTTTCTGTGCGGCTGCATTTTAGAAAGTGCAGGAACCTTTCCCAGTGTTTCCCCCACAGGTACAGCAGCCCATACAAATTAATGGACTGTTGTGCCCGCACAAAAGCAAACAGCAAAAAACACGTGTGAATCTAGGCTTAGATAGTTGTCACTGAAACAAGTGTCCCAGTTGGAAGATCTGACTTCTATTCAAGTTCTTGTGACAACTCCAAACGTGCAGGTTTTCCCTTCAAAAAGGCTTTTGCTTTATATATACTTACACATTTGCTGTGGCTTTGTGAAATGGGGCAGGGCACATATCATGGGGAAATGTTTTGTTTGGATTCACTGGAGGTATAAGAAAATAGCAAGGTGATTCATCAACCTGATGGCCTCTAAAACTCAAATATAATTTTTTTTCTACATATTCCTTTTTGGCTTTTTACATTTTATGTAAACAAAAAGAATACAAAAACTTTTACATTAAGGTCCTCATTATGTTTTTAAAATACATTGTTGCTAGACATACAGTGTGTGTGTGTGTGTGTGTGTGTGTGTGGCATTTTACCCCTTGCTAATATATAACATTTCTTGTTGCAAACCTCATAATACATCCAAGTTAGAAACTCAAAACTTTGAGACATGCTTTGGGGTATTTAGCGACTCTAATGGGTTGTAGGTAGGTGATAATGTACACTGGCAACCTTTCTTTATTTATTTTATTTTCTTTGTTTCAGTGCACGGCCCTCCTTCAGTTCCAAGAGATTTTCCTCCAAGATCTATGATGCCGCCTGGTGGAATACATCCACCTGATCCAAGAGGCCTGATTCGAGGCCAGTTACCACCTAGAGATTACCCTCCAGGCCCTGTTCCATTGCATGCCCCTAGAGACTACCCAATGCCACCACCAGGAGCCAGGGACTTCCCACCAGGACTGCCACCTCCTGGACCCAGGGACTTCCCACCAGGTCCACCACATCCTGGACCCAGGGACTTCCCACCAGGTCCACCACATCCTGGACCCAGGGACTTCCCACCAGGTCCACCACATCCTGGATCTCGGGACTTCCCTCCTGGTGCTCTGCCTCCTAGAGATTTCCCACCTGGTCCTCGAGATTTCTTTCCAGGTCCGCCACCAAGCGCTCGGGACTTCCCACCTGGTCTTCCACCCCCAGGAGCTCAGGAGTTGCCTCCAGGAATGAGGGACTTCCCACCTGGTCCACTACCTCCAGGCACCAGAGATATTCCACCAGGGCTCCCTCCTCCAGGCGCTAGAGACTTCCCACCAGTACTGCCTCCTCTTGGTTCAAGAGAGTTTGTCCCAGGCTTACCACCTCCTGGAGCCAGGCATTTCCTACCTGGGCCACCACTAGGTCCTAGAGAATTTCTACCAGGCCCTCCACCACCTGGAGCAAGAGACTTTCCTCCAGGTCCCCCAACTAGAGACTTTGTAGCAGGACCACATCCTGGAGTACCCGCTGGGCCTTCATTACCTGATCATCGACCTGTTTCCCAGAGTCATAATCTACCATCACAGACAGACCAGTCTCAAGCGCATAAAAAAGTCTAAAATTTAACACAAATTTGCTGGCACAGTTTGTTTCCTAATGGATAAAGTTACCGGTTTACAAAAACTTCCAGTTTATTATTTCATGTGTCTTATATTTGCAATAAATATTTTATTCCATTCAACCTCCTTAGAAATTTTAATGGTTAATTATTTACAGCAAATTGCATTTTTGTTTCACTATATCGAATTTTAAAACCAGGTATTTTTTTTTTTTGTAAACTTTTTCCAAGCGTGCAATACAAAACTCAACATTTTTAGTTTTAATTTTGCTCTTTTTGTTGCCAGATTTTTTTTTTTTTAAAGTTATTTAAATGTTCTATATGTAGCCATGATTGTTGGAAAGAAATGAATGTCTAAAATCTTTGAAAAACATTTCCTGTGGAAATAACATTTTTTTAAGAATATCGTTATTTTGACCGATTTCCACACTTGGCTAGCTTAATTCTATTCTATACCACTGGTTTACATAGGACAGATACTTGTTTTTAACATCTGGGACTGAGGAACCAGAAAGAGATCATAAATGTATATTGAAAATAATAATAAAGAATTTAAAATTTAAGTTGTGTGCCTCAGTGATTTGCGGTTCTTGCAAAGTATTAGCCCCGTTTCACAAGGGGTTCCGCTTGTATACAAGTATTGTGAGCAGAAAGCTTTGACAAAGCATCAGAGCTTTCAGCAAGTTTTGTTGAAGTTTTTAACCACTTCAGCCCCGGAAGATTTGCCTGCTTAATGACCGGCCCATTTTTTGAGATACAGCACTGCGTTTCTTTAACTGACAACGCTGTACCCAAACAAAATTTACATCTTTTTTTCCCCCCACAAATAGAGCTTTCTTTTGGTGGTATTTGATCACTTCTGTGGTTTTTATTTTTTGTGCTATAAACAAAGGGTGACCATTTTGAAAAAAAACCTGAATATTTTATACATTTTCTATAATAAATATCCCCAATGTTTTTTTAAAAAGGCAAATTTTTTCCTCAGTTTAGGTCAATATGTATTCTACATATTTTTGGTAATAAAAATTGCAATAACCAGATATTGATTGGGTTGCGCAAAAGTTATAGTGTCTACAAACTATGGGAAAGATTTATGGCATTATTATTATTTTTTACTAGTAATGGCGGTGATCTGCAATTTTTATCGGGACTGCGACATTATGGCAGACAGATTGGACGCTTTTGAAACATTTTTGGGACCATTGACATCAATACAGCGATCAGTGCTATAAAAATGCACTGATTACTTTATAAATAAATGTCACTGGCGGGGAAGGGGTTAACACTAGGGGGTGATCAAGGGGTTAACTGTGTTCCCTTGTGTGTGTATGTGTGTGTTATAACTGTAGGGGGGAGGGAGAAGATGACAGATCGTTGTTCCTAGCTAATAGGAACACACACAATCTGCCTCTCCTCTACTCACAGAACAGGTTTTACACACACATGTCCCTGTTCTGGCTCTCGTGCCCAGTGGTTATCGTGATTGCCGGCCAAGCGCATTGGTTCCCCCGCAGTGCAATGGGCGTGCGCGCCTACTATCCCCGCTTAAAGGAGCTGACATACAACTACGACGGCTCGTGGGAACGTGCTGACCTGCTGCAGTATGACAAGCGGTTAAAGTACCATCCAGTCTGTAAATGTTGAACATAGATCCTAATGGGAGTGCTAATTGTCACCTTAAGCAAGCTGCTAGCAGGCTTTCAACAAGCTTTAGGACGTTCTGAAGCCTGCTGGCAGCTTGCTTAAAGTGGCAATCAGCACTCCTATTAGGATCTATGTTCAACATTTACACACTGGAGCTGAATGGTACTTTAACCTCTTATCAACCAGCCTCCACAGTTTTACTGCGCAGAATGGCACGGCTAGGCAAAACGACTTTAACTTGCATTGTCACTTTGCCTTTTGGCCACTAGGGGCGTGTGCCCGGAGCTGATGCGATCCTGATAGAACGAGAACCAGGATCTGTGTGTGTAACACTATGTATGAACAACAGTCTCTCTCCTCCTAGACAGTCCCATCCCCCCACAGTTGGAGAAACACATAGGGAACACAGTTAACCCTTTGATCGCCCCCCTAGTGTTAACCCCTTCCCTGCCAGTGACGTTTATACAGTAATCCATGCATTTTTATAGCACTGATCGCTGTATAATTGTCAATGGTTTCAAAAAATGTGTCAAAAGTGTCTGTATCTGCTTTAATGTAGCAGTCATGATAAAAATCGCAGATCGCCGCCATTACTAGTAAAAAAAAAAAAATAATAATAATAAAAATGCCATAAATCTATCCCCTATTTTGTAGATGCTATAACTTTTGCGCAAACCAATCAATATAAGCTTATTGAGTTTTTTTTTTATTTTTTTTACCAAAAATATGTAGAATACATATCGGCCTAAACTGAGAAAAAAATGTTTTTTTGTTTTTTTATAAAAAAGGTGGGATATTTATTAAAGCAGAAAGTATAAGATATTGGGGGTTATTTACGAAAGGCAAACCCACTTTGCACTACAAGTGCGAAGTGCAGTCGCTGTAGAGCCAAGGGGGACATGCAAGGAAAATATAAAAAAAGCATTTTAGCTTGCACATGATTGGATGATACAATCAGCAGAGCTTCTCCTCATTTCAGATCTACCCCTCAGATTGACAGCGACTGCACTTCTATGTGCACTTCCAGTGCAATTTCAAGTGCACTTTGCAATTGTAGCTTGCACTTGTAGTGCAAAGTGGAGTTGGCTTTCGTAAATAACCCCCATTGTGTTTTTTTTTTTTTTTTTTTTTTTTTTTTTTTCAAAATAGTTTTTGTTTATAGCGCAAAAAATAAAAAACCCGCAGAGGCGATCAAATACCACCAAAAGAAAGCTCTATTTGTGGGGAAAGAAAGGATGGGTACAGCATTGCACGGCCTGCGCAATTGTCAGTTAAAGAGAAGCTGTGCCGTATCGCAAAAAATGGTCTGGTCATTGAGCAGCCAAATCTTCAGTTGCTGAAGTGGTTAAAAGCTTCATGAAATCTTAATCTGAATTATATGTGATGGATCAGAACACAATAGTCTAAGTTGGTGAAGTAAAATTAGAAAAATATATACATTAAACAATTTTTCAGAAATAAAAAAACTGATAATTGGCATGTGCGTATGTATTCACCCCCTTTTGTTATGAAGCCCATAAAAAGCTCTTGTGCAACCAATTACCTTCAGAAGTCACATAATTAGTGAAATGATCTCCACCTGTGTGCAATCTAAGTGTCACATGATCTGTCATTACATATACACACCTTTTTGAAAGGCCCCAGAGGCTGCAACACCTAAGCAAGAGGCACCACTAACCAAACACTGCCATGAAGACCAAGGAACTCTCCAAACAAGTAAGGGACAATGTTGTTGAAGTCAGGGTTAGGTTATATAAAAAAAAAAAAAAATCTAAATCTTTGATGCCCCCCTAGGAGCCCCATCAAATCTATCATCACCGGGAAAAAACATGGCACAACAGCAAACCTGCCAAGAGATGGCCGCACACCAAAACTCACGAACCGGGTAAGGAGGGCATTAATCAGAGAGGCAGCACAGAGACCTAAGGTAACCCTGGAGCTGCAGAGTTCCACAGCAGAGACTGGAGTATCTACATAAGATGACAATAAGCCGTACACTCCATAGAGTTGGGCTTTATGGCAGAGTGGCCAGAAGAAAGCCTTTAGTTTCAGCAAAAAACAAAATGGCACGTTATGAGTTTGCGAAAAGGCATGTGGGAGACTCCAAAAATGTATGGAGGAAGATGCTCTGGTCTGATGAGACAAAAATTGAACTTTTTGGCCATCAAAGAAAACGTTATGTCTGGTGCAAACCCAACACATCACATCACCCAAAGAACACCATCCCCACAGTGAAACATGGTGGTGGCAGCATCATTCTGTGGGGATGTTTTTCAGCAGTTGGGACTGGGAAACTGGGCAGAGTTGAGGGAAAGATGGATGGTGCTAAATACAGGGATATTCTTGAGCAAAACCTGTACCACTCTGTGTGTGATTTTAGGCTAGGATGGAGGTTCACCTTCCAGCAGGACAATGACCCCAAACACACTGCTAAAGCAACACTTGAGTAATTTAAGGGAAAATGTGTTGGAATGGCCTAGTCAAAGCCCAGACCTCAATCCAATAGAAAATCTGTGGCCAGACCTAAAGATTGCAGTTCAAAAGCGCAAAACATCCAACTTGAAGGCGCTGGAGCAGTTTTGCAAGGAGAAATGGGCAAAAATCTCAGTGGTAAGACGTGACAAGCTCATAGAGACTTATCCAAAGCGACTTAGAGCTGCAAAAGGTGCACTACAAAGTATTGGCTTGGGGGGGGCGGGGTAAATAATTGTGCACATTGACGTTTTCTGTTATTTTTTCCTATTTACATGCCGCAAACCGGACATTTAAAATGCTCAGAAGAGGTTGTAAAAATGTCACGTGTACATTAAGCCTAAATGATGCAAATCCTCAAACAATCCATGTTAATTCCAGGTTGTGAGGTAACAAAACACGAAAAATGCCAAGGGGGTGAATATTTTTGCAAGGCACTGTACAAGCTGAAGATAATAAAAATGTAAATTAATTCAGCTCTGAAATGTAATACATTTAATTTCTAAGCGGTGTTATTACCTGAATTCAACTTGGTATCAAATGCTTGCAGTCCCTGTACAACAGAGCTCAGAATGGAAGAGGGAGAAGCAGCACAAGGAGCCCATCTGTTCATGTTGATGAGCTCATTGGTTTACTGCTTTTTGTTTTCACTGTCCAGGGACAGGGAGGGACAAGGGACAGGAAAGGACATACACTAGTAGATTTTCGAATGAACATTCATATGAAAATTTGCAATACATTCGGCGAGTTGATGGATGTTGTTGGGGGGGGGGGGGGGGGGGGAGGAAAGATAGCATAGACTGTCATGTAAACTGACCACGGTGTCTGAGCTCAGCAGCCATGATATACCGTGGACAGTTTACAGGGGGGAGGGTAGAAAATGACAGGATCAGCCAGGTATTTTAGGGTATACAGGGGGCCAAATGACACAGCGCAAGCACTGTGATGCATAACATGCTTTAAGGGAACATGATCTGTTTTTTTTTTTTTTTTTTTTTTTTTTTTTTTTTTTTTGACAAACGCTTTAACTGAAAAATCAGGTCTCCTGCCCTTTCACACAGGCCTGTGTTGTGTTAATCTAAGGACTGGATGGACAAAAATATTCTTTGGCAGGTAAAACATCACCTATATATGTATTTCTTCTCTGTATTTACAGTAACTGTTTGGAGTCCAGTTTTAAACATTTTAGGAGCCAAATGTCTAAACTTTCCTGGTGACTTTTTTTTTTAAATATTATTGTTAAATGTTTTTCTCCTACCATTTCTTAGCTGTGTCTGACTCCAGAAATGCACAGGGCCCATTCACACCACATACAATGCAGTACTATTTTTCTGCATCAAAACAGTATAGAAAGTAGGTTATATGGGTTCCAATGGCATAGTTCACACCATTGCAGTGTGCATTCCGGGGGAAAAAAAAGTACAATCTGCTGCTATTTTTCCTGCACAGAACTGTACTGGAACATAGTAAATCTCATCAAAAAAAGCAATGGACCTGGCCTCAGGGCACCCCCCACCCTTCTTCAACTTTCCCCCTTTCTGACTTTCCTTGTTTTACCCCCCCCCCCCCCCCCCCCTCATAATTTACAATTATCAGATCTCAATTGCGAAATGATCTGTAGCAATATTGTTATCATTTACTCCTGACAGAGCTTGGCCCACACGGGCTATGTTAGGTGATGCCTGCCTGGTGAGGGGACCCAGAATCTCCTGATAAGTAGTTGGGGGACTGGGTCTTCTCGGTGGGTGGGGATTATGTGGGAGATCTGGATAGAAAATAAGTTACGGACCATAGATGCAGTGATTACATGTGAGGTTAAAAATGTATAGCAGACAATGAAACCTATGCCATGTATAACTTAGCAAGCAAAGTGTAATCAACACTGGAAGGAAACGGTGGTCTAGGTATGACATGAGAGGAGTAACTCCCAAGTAAATCTAAAGATTATATGTATAGCTCTTTGTACAAGTTGTAGTTTACATAATGAAAAGTCGAGACCTTTGTTCAATACGTTGTAAACCTTTAATAAAAACTATTGAAACTAAAAGCAATGGACCTCATTACAGTGAAATGCACCTGGAAACACATCAAAAACCTGTTAAAGCGCATGCAGAAAAGCATCCGAACAGATCTGAAGGACTTTTTTGGGGTGTGAACAGGTCCTTAAGAAGAATTGTCACAAAATTGGGTGATGGGGAAAAAAAAAAAAGCATACAATGAACAGGGCACCCCCTCTTAAAACAAAGTTAGCAGAGGATGGAAGGTGACACTGCACCTACATCTCCCTCGTCCCTGCCGTGAGTGCAGGGCAGGCAGGGAGCCACCAAGAGGAAAGCTGTCCTTATAAACATGGAAGACTTCTAATTGTGTACAAGTGACAGTGGTTAGCAGGGTGCGGAGAGAGAGAGCCGGAGGCGACAAAACAGAGTACCGACACGTCCTGGTTGAATCAATACTCTGGGGGCGAGGGCCACATGAAATAGCCTGGTGGGCTGGATTTGGCCCTCGAGCCTTGTGTTTGACATTTGCACTAGAGGGACACATAGATAATCAGGGCATCCAAGTATAGTGTTACAGGATCCTTGGTCCTGGTCACAATCTGAGGTGGTTTGTTGTTGAATCTGGAGGCCGGGATGGTTACGTTGGGGGGTCCTTTATTTCTGGAAGATCAGGTTGAGTATGTGTGGATGAAGGGCTCATTCCCCCTGATCCAGGCACTGGTATCTGAAATAGTCCACTTTCTAGTTGTCCAATCCTGGGATGTGTACTACAGAGATTGCTGGACAGTGTCTGTCCATGAGATTATCTGGCTTACTTCCTTCAGGGGTGCCTCCATGGTGCTTGATGGGAGCCACAGCAGTGTCATTTTCTGACTGTACCCCATTTGGGGGTCCAGTGTTTCAGAGCCATCTTTTTTGCTCTGAGCGCCAGGATGTTGCTGGAGAGCTTTGTTTCCTCAGGCAGTCATATTCCCTGTACCATGAGGAATTAAAACACTCCTCCCCAGCATGAAAGACTGGCATATATTATTACTAGGGAAGGAAGGGTATCCCTATTGTCAAGGCAGTACAGGAGATCCACCTAGTTAGGAAATTCCTTGCTAGGCTGAATAAGGAGTATAGGAAGGTCAAGGTCCACAGAAGGTTGCTGCTTTCAGTTTGATAAAATGTTTTGTTGGCGGGGTCTTGAAATGGAACAGGGTGTATTGTACTGCCTTGCAGGAGGCTACCATGAGGACTAGAGCTCTCAAGTAGAATGTCTTTGACCTTAATTCTTGAGCATGGGCTCAGACAGTATTTTCTTTTCTGGAAGGAAAATCTGTGCATGGGATATGTCCAGGACCAGATCCAAGTCATCCAGACTGGAGGACAGAATTTTTAAAACTGATCACCCAACTGAAAGCCTGGAACATTTGGATTGTCCTATGGACTGTAAGAGATATTAATCCTTCAAGAGAAGGTTGTCTAGATCAGTGGTTCTCAACCGCAGTCCTCAAGTACCCCCAACAGGCGCCATGTTTGCAGGTTTTCCTTTGTCTTGCACAGGAGTTTTAACCAATTGCAGACTGCCCGCTGTCATTATACGGCAGCTGTTTGAAGCTGAATATCGTTGTTATGGCAGCAGCTAGCTGCCATAACCTCGGTATCCTCTTCAGGAGCAGACGGTCCTCTTGGATTCAATGCAAGAGTGCTCCAATCATCTCTACCACTTACCGGGGCAGTCGGTAGTGGTGGAGACGATCGGGTCCTCTCCCCTCACAGGCTGGATGCTGAGTGAGGGAAAGATGGTCCCCACTCCATAACATTGGAGAGTGGAAGCAACATTTGTACGTCAACTCCGCCCTCCAGTCTTAAAGGGAAATTTTCTTTTTTTTATTGCATTTAAGGATGTTTACAATGCTTGTAATAGTAATAAAAGTAACCCAATTTTATTTTATTTTTTAAAAGGACGGAAACGTAGAAGCGAACAATTACATAAGTCATGCCTGCATATGAAAACGGTGTTCAAACCACACATATGAGGTATCACCGGGATCGTAATAAATTTGTCAGAAGACCTCCTCTGTAACTCAAAACTGGTAACCCGTAGAAATTTCGCTTGTAAGACCGCTGCAGAAATACGGTGTGACAAAGTATTGCAACAACGACTGCCATTTTATGCTCTAGGGCACAGGTGGCAAACACAAGGCACACGGGCTGAATCCGGCCCACCAGGCCTTGTCATGTGGCCTGCATAGCAGCCTCCAGCCGTTACCTCTTTTTCTCTCCGCTGTTAGTTTTTCTCTGCCAGGTATCCCAGGCAACAAGGGTAAACACCCTCCTCCTCCTCAGTCCCGCGAGAGGTGTGGCTTTGTATTAGCGCATGTGCGGCCGGCTGGTCTCCAGGACAATAAGAATAAACATGCTACGTGTCTACCTCCACCCTGTCTCCGCCTCCGCTCTGTCGCCTCCTCAGTCGGTGAAAAAAACATATAGGGCAGAACCGAGTACTGATACTGAACACAGAGATCCACCCACACAGGGAGGTACTAACTACAGCCCAATACACAGGGAGGGAGCCGCCTATAGGGGGAGGTACCAGAGCTGGGCCAGGTAAGACGGTAGGAGTACAGATGTGAGGAAGCTGGGGGGCATGCCGAGGAGGCAGATGTGTGCAGAGGTGGGGGTGGAAATGAGATGTTGCACCCTGTGCATAGTACACTCCTGATCCCTGTACTCTGTATGTAGCGCAGTCCTGATCCCTGCACTCTGTAATTAGCGCAAACTTGACTTTAAAGAACAACACTTAACATTTAACAACTTTGGCAATCCCATCAACATCCAAGTTGACAGTGCACCACATCACCTTCAGATGGAATAGAACTTCAGTCCAACAGTATCCTGAGAGCAAAGTTCCAGGAAGCGGCAGTCAACAAATTTTACTGTCTCCTTCCCCCTGCTTTGATGCCACAGCTCTGACTTCAATCTGCCGGTGTTTGTCCATGTTTGGGAGCACCTATCTATGCAAACACATCTTTTCAGTCATGAATCTGAACAAGACCAAGCTCAGATCACGCATCACTGATAATAACATCCATGTTGTTTTGCGGATTTCTACAGCACAAGACCTGAAGCCAGACAGACTGTCTGACCTCAGGAAAACAGTGTCAGACATCCAGTCAGAAAAGTTAAAGTTAATACCTTGTGTTTACCATATGTGTAATAAACAGTGCCTGGTAATATTTGTCGTATGTTTAAAAAATAAAATAAAAAAATTCGTTACCAAAAAATTTTTTCAATTAATTGTACATTTGAATATCTGCTTGCCATTATTCTTACTAGGCTTCTGTATTCAGAGCTAGTTATTACTAAAACCAGTAGTAATTGAATGCAGAGACAATTATTTATAATAAAAAGAGCAGATACATAGTCCAGATATAACCGGCCCTTTGAGGGCAACCATACTGCTGATGCAGCCCCCGATGAATTTGAGTTTGACACCACTGCTCTAGGGTGTGTGAAATATATATATATATATATATATATATATATATATATATATAATGTTTGTGGTTCTAAGTAATTTTCTAGGAAAAAAAAAAGATTTTAACTTTTAAACATCAAGTTTGAAAAATAGGCCCGGTCCTTAAGTGGTTAAATTAGTCAATGGCTTGGTATTTTGGACAGCTATTTTATCTAAGAGAAAGTCCCAAAACATGGCTTGTTAGGGGTACTTGAGGACTGAGGTTGAGATAACCCATTACCTGGCTGCCCGACTTATGAGAAGGACAAGAAAAGGTGCTAACACCTTTGTGAATAGTCTCGGACAAAATAGGCCAAAAGGCAGTGAAACAAAATGGAAGGGAGTGTCTGCTGCTGCAAATTGCAGAAAGCACCGATGAGGAGAAATGGGGATCTGCAGATAGTCATCCCAGGTGTCTAGGGATGCCATGTATTCTGATCTCAGCGAGGCAATAACTGACTGCAAATTCCATGCAAAATTTTGGAACATAAGGGTATTTGAGGGATATTTAGTCCAGAATAGGACGAATGCCTCCCTTGGGCTTTGGTACTGTAAAAAGTTTTGAGTAACTTTTGAACCTGTCTTGTGTACTGCCCCAACTACACCCTGGGACAAGAGATGGTTCAGGGCATTGGGCAAATCTGACCGACCTTGGGGATATGTGTGTTGACCTAAGAGAAAGAAATGTTTTGGAGGTAGAGTTTTGAACTTTATCTTGTACCCTTCTAAATACAGAGAAAAGCAGGCATTGCAGTGAATGGGGAGACGCCAGCACAACGGACACCACCTAAACTTTTGGCATATATATATGAAGATAGGGATTATCTGGTGTTGGCCACTGATTTTTGAGCTTCATTGAATACTCCAGCTTACTCTTATCCCTGATCTTCTATGGAGCATATATTGTGCCAGTCTATGCTCAACTGCTGGAATTCAGGCCACCGCTCCACACCTGTTATTGTACTGATCTGCAAAATTATTATCCAAGTCCACATTCATCCTAGGCTGGCGTTTATCTGCATCCCCATCCTGACAGTTGCCTCATCTTTTCATCACATAAATTTACTTTGTTTTGAGCTAAATTATGTATGAAAGTACTTATCCTTACTCTCTACCCCTGACGAAGGTATTAAACTGGAAACGTGTCGGATACCAGGGATCCCCATCCACTGGAAAGTACTAGCGTAATTTTTATGTACCGTTAGATTTTGCTGTTTGTAACATGTACTTAAACGCTAGACGTCTCTTTTTATGTTTGATCTGGTATCATTCATTTTCACATAATAAATGTTTTTATACGCACCTCAGTGTCTGTGGCCTTTAAAGTCCTATTTAAGGGGGAATATCCTTTTTGTTTCTAAATCCACAGACTCACGATGTGGGGATAGGGATATAGGGGAAGCACACAGTGGGCATTTTTTTTTTCACCTTAGTCCTTCAGGTATTGATCAATGTGGCCAGGCTAAATCACTATGATCTGTACTAGAAGTCCTAAGGAAAGAATATCGTTTTTTTTTTTGTCTCTGACACCGTACACTGGCTGCATGGGTAGTGGCAGCTCATAATCCCTGGAGGTGTGAGTTTGTTTGTTTGTTTGTTGGGGGGGGGAGTGTAGGGTGTAAATACATATTTTTTTTTTACTTTTTGTTAAAAGTGACTTTCCACTTCTTGCTTTAAAAAAAAAAAAAACCCCAGTAGACCAGCTTTCCTATATGTATTTCATGTCATTATTTATTGATTGGCCCATTGAGCTTATTTATGGAAGTGCAGGTCAGTGCCGTCTTAGCCCTTGTACACACGGTCGGAGAATCCGTCGGAATGTGTCCTATCGGACTGTGTCGTCGGATAATCCGACTGTGTGTGGTATGCATCGGACTGATTCCGTCGGAATATCCGTCGGACCCAATTTTCCAACATGTTGGAAATATTTCCCAACCAACTGGGCCGATCGGACATACTCCGATCATGTGTAGAGAATTTTGATCGGACCAAGTGCCACGCATGCTCAGATCAAATTCCTACATCAAAGCCATTGGCTACTAGCCTGAATGTAGTCCCATCGTAACGAAATTACGTCATCACGTTCTGAAAGATCGTATTTTTTCGGCAACTTTGTCCGACCGTGTGTATGCAACAGTTTCGGACAAGATCCGACGGACAAGATCCGACTGGCAAAATCCGACGGATTTGGTTGTGGAAATCTCCGACCATTTGTACAGGGGCTTACTCTCCATATATAGTAAGGTGGCGACTCTTGTAAAGAGCCCAATAATCCATTAGATTACATCAATAAGGTTGATACTTGGTATTAACGCACTGTTTAAGGGTGTCGTAAAGGCACAAGGTTTTTTTTTTCACCTTCATGCAGGTGAAGGTAAAAAACTTTCTGTGCGCAGCAGGCCCTCCAGACCCCCTAATACCTGAGCCCCTTCTTGATCCATCGATGTTCACGAGAGCCTCATCTTTCTGGGGACTTGCCATTTGCTCCCGCTGCTGTCAATGACAGCCAGTGAGCCAATCAGGAGAGAGGGGTGGGGCCGAATCGCAGCTCAACGCGTGAATGGAAACAGAGCCGCAGGTCGAAAGCACACCTGCTTGGGTGCCCCCAGAGCAGGCTGCATGATGTGGGGGCACCCAGCAGGAGGGAGGGGCCAGAAGTGCCAGTGTGGGACCCTAAAAGAAGAGGATCTGGGCTGCTCTGAGCAAAACTGTTGCACAGTTTATAATTAAGTATATAATTTTTTTTTTTTTTTAAATAAACAAATATCCCTTTAATAAAACCAAAAAATAATGTGGGTTAAACCTGTGAAAAAAGATGCATATATGTCCTATGAGATACCACATTTCTCTTAATGAAAACAGGTTAAGGGGTATCAAAACTGCAACTGATGCCTGAGGACATCCAACGGGGGGGGGGGGGAGGGGGGGGATTGGGAAGACAAAATAGAAGCAGAATAAACTTTTTCAAATATTAGTAAACACCTTTCATACTTTATCTGTTGAACTTTCTTTTATACTTCCCCAAAAGAATGAAAACCTGTTCTATGTTCCCTGTCTGTGCATCAATGGGGTCTCCAGATGTAAGTAAATGGGCTGCTTGTTACAATTAAACATTTACCAGCAAAAAATAAATAAAAAATTAGCAGAAACTTTTCATTAAAGTATGTATTTAATTTTGAAGATCTCAGGGTTTGATTACACAAAAATCAGGACACAACGCACCTCTGGTGATCAAAACGCAATGTTCAATAGAAAAACAATATGCAAAATGTATAATAAAAAAATTCACGGATTAAGCTATTCATTACAAATTCTAATATGAAACATTTCATTACATGGAGGATAATTCTTTCCCAAACCATCAGTTTTACCAGTAAACTGATTTCTCTATTAAAGTGTACCTGTCATTCAGGCAGCCATATTGTGCTAGAGGGTACAATTAACAATGCCAATCCAAAACGTGTTTTTTTTTTTTTGTGGTATTGTAAGGTCTGCTGCTAAGTTGAATCACATCAGTTTCCTAAATCTAGGGAAGGGAACTTTTATGCAAATTATCTTAGTCAGGAGTCCCCATTGTAAAAGGAGAACACCATGTTAGGGTGGCACCAGCCTGGTGGGCAACAGGAAAGGAGACACAATCTACTGCATGTACATTTCAGCATTGGGGTCCTCCAAGAGATATGAGAAACTGTTGGATAAGTCAATGAACCAGTCCCTACCCAAATACAAAAACCATCACTTTTGGGTTGTAGAGGGCATTACTGGGAACCAAAGATGAAAAAAAATATACAAAATAAAGTACGGTAAAATAATTTCTATAGTATGTAATCAGCGGTACAATAAAAAGTTTGAGGCAGATTTAGGAGTTGGTGAAAAATAAAAAAAAGTGTACACACTTGATCAGGAAACCGCAAAAATAATTTGTATATATCTATATATATATATTTTTTTTTTTAAGAAAGTGAAGAGAAAGGCGTTAAAAATGGTCTGAAATGTGTACTATTATGGTGTTTATTGGTGTGTAAATACCTTATTAGACTTTTTTTTCTATGCACTCCATGTTTAGGTAAAGACTCCAGCCAAAGTTAGGTGGAGGGCAATGAAAGTAGTACAAACCAGAAAAATACCAAATTCCATCTCTGTCAGGAAGGAATTCCTATTGTCTTAGAGCTAAACTGGGTTCGGACCTTTTTATTAGGACATAGGCCAGTGATGGCGAACCTTGGCACCGCAAATGTTTTGGAACTACATTTCCCATGATGCTCAACTACACTGCAGAGTGGAAATGGAGTGCCA
This sequence comes from Lithobates pipiens, assembly GCF_037356315.1. Classification (NCBI taxonomy): domain Eukaryota; kingdom Metazoa; phylum Chordata; class Amphibia; order Anura; family Ranidae; genus Lithobates; species Lithobates pipiens. The sequence continues at coordinate 77,570,732 of NW_027507758.1, forward strand.
AGGTTCGCCATCACTGACATAGGGGCTTTAAGTGAGGTAAGCTAGGGAGGTTAGAGACTCACAATAGCCCTTTGCCATGGGCACCAAACACTCATTCCATGTCACTAAAGTCTGCTGGCATCAGCACCCTATTGCGGGCAGTGCAGGGAAAAGTAATCCCAACTGCAGAAATGTAGGACCAACCAAAAATGGAACTTCCGCTTTAAGTGCTGGTAACCCCCTGCCAGTCCACATTTGGTAGGTCATTTTTTTTTGGGAGGGGGGGGGGGGTATTCTGTTTTTACAGGCACCCAGCTCCCACTTCCTCCCTTGGAAGCAATCTTCTGGGACACGTCACAGGTCCCAGAAGATTGCCTGGCCATTCACAGCGTGCAGTGCTGGGCGCCCACTGTTAGAATGCTGGCACCACGAAGAGGAGGGGGAAAGGAGTGGGGCTGCGTACGCCCGTATCGCTGGACCGTGGGACAAGTGAGTGTCTGATTATTAAAAGTCAGCAGTTACACTTTTTGTAGCTGCTGACTTTTAAATGGGTGAAACTCCCCTTTAAGGCAGCCACACATGGATCGAAATTCGACCGGTTCAGCAGGGACCAGCTGAATTTCAATTTATGGGCAGCCGGTTGTACAGAAGTCGATTTACCGCTTGACTCCTGTACAACCAGCCTGTCAGGTTTTTCCTGACTGACCAGTGCCGTGTAATTTGATGGTGGGGAAGACTCTCCTCTATTAGAACACAATAGCACAGCAGGAGTATTTGGGTCTTTTTTTTTTTTCATTCAACCCCTTGGTTAAATGAAAAAAACAAAAGAAGATTAATGTGTGGTTAGCTTAAAATATAAGTTCACCTTTCCGTAAAATAATAAATCCACATTTTTTTTGCAGGTAAAAAAAATGTAGCATTTATTATTTATTGTTTCAGGAGCCTGTAAAGCATTGCACCAGCCATCAGCAGATCACTGATGCCATGCAGGTCTCCTGCAGACCCGTCAGTGTATCTGCTTTCTCGTACTATGTATGAGTGCTGTGAATAAGTGATACGGCCGGGTGGGCGGAGTCCCGCATGGCCACTTTTTAAAAAACATTTGACAGCTAGCGGGTGGAGAAGATCCCCCTGCTAGCTGGCACAGCAGAAGAGTGGGAGCCGGTGCATTCATGACATCTTACACCCCAAATTTTCATGAACATGTTATGAAAGGTGAACTTATCCTTTAAGGCAAGCATTGGATTGCTTTACTCCTGACCTGAGCTATTATATACACACACTGTATTTATTGGCGTATAACAGGCACTTTTTTCAGCTGAAAACAGAGGGCAACCAGTGCCTGCATGTTATACGCCGATAATGTTTTACCTGTTTTACCAACAGGGGTGGGAATCGGGCAGTCCACTCCGGGAGCCACCCTATGTGTCAGGCTGGCCACTCAGCCAGTCCTGGCCCTGGTACAGCGCTGCCTGCATAGTCTAAAGTTGAGAAAAAAAATAAAAAAATCACTTGCCAGCCCCTTCTCCTATACTGCTCCTCCGTCAGTGTAAAAACAAAGCATGTAAATATCTCAATAGCTCCATTTTTTTTCTGGCTGCTCTCCTCCTCCCGCTCCTCCGAGTGTAGCTTTAGATTGGAGGAGAGCAGCCACATAACCATCTATGTAACGTCAGAGGAGAGCAGTCACGTAACCAGGTCAGTGAAAAAAACTGGAGCTATTGAGGTATATGGAAGCTTCGTTTTACAATATGAGTGACACAGGAGGAGCAGTGTGGAAGGGGCTGGCAGTGATTTTTTTTTCTCAACTTTAGACTATGCAGGCAGCGCTGTCCCAGGAGTCTCCTGGGAGTTCAGGGGTGCTGTGTACTGGATGTATACTGGATGGGGGGCTGTATACTGTGCAGGGGCAGGCGTACTGGGGAGGAAGGCTGTATACTGGATGGGGGGCTGTGTACTGTGCAAAAATGTTTTCCTTAAACTTCCCTCTTAAAATTGGGGTGTGTGTTATACGCTGATAAATACGGTATATATACACACACATATATACTTCTGTATCCACCTTCATTCCCTCTTGGGGCACCTTCCTGTGCCATTATCTCATGGGTTTTGCCATCCTTACTACAGTACAGTGTGGAATACTCTATCCACCTCCCTCTCACTATAAAGCAATACATTGTGTATTATGCAGTGCCTTCCATTTGTAGCTATGTGTTTTACCATATACAGTGCATTCAAATTATTCAGACACACTGCACTTTCAATTTTGTTATGTTGCAGCCTGATACTACATTTGTTCATTTTTTTTTCTTCTCAATAATCTACACTCAGTTCCCCATAATAACAAAGTGAAAACAGAATTTGGGAAATGTCTGAATTTATTAAGAAAAAAACTGAAACACCACCTTGACAGAAGTATTCAGACTCTGCAACTTTGCACTTGAATTATAGCTCAGGTGCCTCCCATTTCTATTGATCATTGCTGAGATATTTCTACACCTCAATTGGAGAGCACCAGCGGTAAATCAACTGTAGTATCCGATAGGCTGCAACACAACAAATCGGAAAAAAAAAAAAGGGAAGGGGTCTGACTACTTTATAAATGCGCTATATACAGTATACTGTCTTCAGGAAAACAGAAAACTATCAATACTTGCTTACTCCTTTCCTGGCACCTCTCCTAGTATTGGCAGCACGCCCTTCTTGGACTGTATTGAACTCTGTTATTGCAGCCGAATGTGTGCTATAACACCAACTGGTAATTCTCTGTCCAAGGAGCAGGTCTCTGTAGTCTACTGTCATTGGACAGTGCAGTCTGTGTTAGGCCCCAGTAGTAAGGTGAAATTAAATCAGGGAAGTGCACAGAGGTAACATACTACTGGACATCTGTGGTGTCCGTTAGAAATATTACATGTAGAAGTTAAAAGTGACTAAGTTGCTAAAATAAGAGAACAATAAAGGGGTTTCCTGCAAACAAAACATGGAATACTCGTCTCTCCTGCTGCCCATGATGCTGATCTTTTTAAGTAGTGAAAAGAACGCACCACCTGAAGATCCCGCAGAACCCGACACTGCCTGGAATGTGGATTTCTGGGCCCTCCGCTGTGTTCTGTAGTGACAAAGAGACTGATGGGCTGAAAAACTGAACACTGCGGGTGACCAGGAATCCGACACTCCAAACGTGCCCATTTCTGCAGTTTTCTGTGCTACTGCAGTGATCAGAGGTCAGAGTTGCCACCTCATCCCTTTAAACATCCATTAATTACACAGGTTCCATGGCTGACTAAGGTTTCAATTAAACTCACTTATGCCCGGTTCACACTGGTGCGACATGCACTCCGACTTTGAGAGCACACGTGGAAATGACCTGTAAAAATCAATGTTTTCCTATGAGAGCCATCTGTCAGTTCAACATTGGAAAAGGTTCCTGCACTACTTTGGTCCGACTTCTGCCCATAGAATTGAATAGAAGTCACATCTAAGTTGAATCCTCATCTTAATTGATGGGATTTGGATGCAACATTACAGGACGACTACATAGGCATTCCCTGAAGTTGCTTCAAAGGCACTCCAAAGTCAACTGGCAAAGTCGTGCGTCTTTCAGGTCATGGTCAACCGTGTCTTAGCTGCATTCAATTAGCCCCAGAACCTGTGTAATTAATATGTGTTTGGGTCTAACCACTTGCCAACCGCCTTACGCAGATATACTGTGACAATGAGGCTCGGCTGGGCAAACCAACATACCTGTACATCAGTTTGTGCATGAGATAGTGTGGGCGGGCGCACGGCGGACTCTATGTCTGCCGGGCCAGCCTGCAATACAGAGAGGCACAACAGGGATCTGCCTATGTAAACAAGGCAGATCCTCGTTCTGACAGTGGACAACTGAGATTGGCTGTTCCTAGTAATCAGAAACCGCAATCTTTGTGTTCTCCCTGTGAGACCATCCCCACCAAGTTAGAACACACCCATGAAACACAGTCAACCCCTTGATTGCCCCCTAGTGTTAACCCCTTCCCTGCCAGTGTTTATACAGTGATCAGTGCTTTTTTTTTTTTTTAAGCACCGATCACTGTATTGGTGTCATAGGTCCCCAAAAAGTGTCAATTGGGGTCAGATTTGTCTGCCGCAATCCGCAAAAAAATATATTGCAGATCGGTGCCATTAACAGTAAAAACAATAAAAATAATTAAAAGTCCCTAAAGCCATCTCCTATTTTGTAGACACTATAACTTTTGCACAAACCAATCAATATATGTTTATTGGGATTTTTTGGCCAAAAATATGTAGCAGAATACATATTGGCCAAAACTGATGAACAATTAGATGGTTTACATTTTTTTTTTGGATGTGTATTATAGCAGAATGTAAAAATATATTTTATTTTTTTCAAAATTGTCGCTTTTTTTGGTTCATGGCACAAAAAATAAAACCGCAGAGGTGATAAAATACCACCAAAAGAAAGCTATTTGTGGGAAAAAGGACATCAATTTTGTTTGGGTACACCGTAGCATGCCAGGCTGAAGTGGTTAAAGGGATGAGGTGGCAACCCTAGAGAGAAGGGCAATTGGAGAGATGGGTATTTGTCTCTTTGCACATTTTTATTTTAGCTGTAAAATCAATATAAAAATAAAATAAAATGGAGTAGAGGTTTGCTTCATGGCTCTACTTGTCTAGCGTGGGCCCAATAGAAATATATAAAATAAAAAATAAAAAAAAGTGTGCCAAGCCATACTTGCTTTTAATAAATCAAATTGTATGGCTAAAATCACATACCATTAGCAATCACTGCTCTGACGTGCTTATCTGATTGCTAATGGCTACACAGCATGTAATGTTACTTATGCCAAAGCAATTATCAGTCCTTAGATGTGTTGGTTGCACTTGTTTTCACTTTTCAGGCTAATCACATTTTCAGCACAGAAGATAATACAGGGCATTTGTCACAGCTCAAAGAAAAACACAAATAACCGAATCTTTCTCATGTAAACTACTAATCCCTTCAATCAATGTAAGGGAGATGAAAGAATGTAGACATGTTTGAAGTCCTGACAGAATGACAAACATGGTTTCCTCCATAGATACAGTGGCAAAAGAAAGCCAGACAGAAGGGACAGGCAGTTTGTTGCTGGTAGGATCACCACGTGAAAATAAGGAGCAAAAAAGGATGTATAGAAAAAAAATGAAAAATAATAATAATAATAATGCAGCCACAACATCTAAGGATTTGAAGCATTGTGCAGTCTTGTGCGGACATTTCCTAGGAGGACACTACTGTGTAGCTGAAGCCATAGGGATTTATTGGTTCTATCATCGATCAGCTGCAGGTGAACAATTACTGACATAGCTCAGGCCTTAAAGTGGAATTCCAGGCTATACCTTACTAATCTTACAAAAGCTCACTTCTCCCCTCCTATCACCTATGCTAAATAACCTGTGTAAGAAAGAATTATATATTTACCCTGTGCCAGTCAGCAATGGCTGCAAGGGGGAGCGCCAAAAGAGAAGCCATAGGGGCCTATGGGCGATGTCACCACTCCCAGGTATTACCAGCCATTGTTGAGTACTCTACTCTTCCCTGCAGCTACCACTGGCTGACCCAGCGGATCACATGGCCAAACACGAGCAGCCTGAAAATAGGCAAGTATATACATCTTTCTTAGACCCCTTTCACACTGGGGCGCTTTGCAGGTGCTATAGTGCTAAAAATGGCACCTGCAAGGCGCCCTGAAAGAGCAGCTGCTGTGTCTCCATTGTGAAAGCCCAGAGGGCTTTCACACTGGAGCGGTGCTCTTGCAGGACGGTAAAAAACAAGTCTTGCTAGCGGTATCTTTGGAGCAGTGTATACACCGTTCCTGCCCATTGAAATCGATGGGGCAGCACGGCTATACCGCCGGCAGCGCTGCTGCCTAGCGGCTAAATACCGCTGCTAAAATGACACTAAAGCTAAAAATGGCGCCGTTTTACTGCCGACGCCGCTCCCTCCCCAGCGTGAAAGGGGCTTTACACAGCTTAGTCAGCATGGGAGTTAAGAAGATGGAGGGAGCATTTTTTAATAATAGTTAGGTATAGTCTGGAATTCCACTTTCAAGGTAAACTAGCTTATTGCCCACAACACCCAATCAGATGCCAGCCTTTTGCCCATGACACCCAATCAGCTTCCATTTTTTTAAAGCTCAAAATTGAAAATAAAAGATGGTTGGTTGCTGTGGGCAGACAGAATTATTTTTTTTAGCCACGATTTATAAATAAGCCCTCTTATTCCATAATCAGACCTAGAAGATTATTAAATCCTTCATTTTCTTCCAGGTCAGATGGAGCAAATGGTTGTATTAACTTAACTGCCCTCCATCCAGAACTTGTCTTGGTGGGGTATGAAAATCCAATTAGCGTTATAGTCATAGTGTGTTAGACGATTATATACAGAAGTGAACCGGTCACAAAAAGTTCTTCAATGCGCTGGTCTGTGGGGACGGCGATCTCCCTGTAATTGTTAGACAGCTGATCGAGTGATTACACAGGTTTTACTACTGTGGCATAGAATCAGGAACTGCAGCGGAACCATCTTGCTGTCAGCTTGTCAGTTCCTCTTCCAGCAGCAGGTCCTGGCCGTGTCACAGATCGGGAAGGGTTCTCTGCGGTGAGACGTAGGTCTTCGTCGCAGATCGGTGGAAGACTCTAGAGGAGGGGGTCAGTCTTTATGTAATGTCTGATGTAAGTGCAGATACAGAGGCTTCTTGGTTAGCAGCTGCAGTTTCTTCCTTTTAAAGTCCGTTGGCTTCTTGTAGCTGCAGATCAGATCAAGCAGACTTTAATATCAAAATGACACAAAATGGAACATAATTTACAATTGACATACAAACAGGTATACTCTGTTCCTGCGCCCTTAGTGTCGGCATACCTCCACTATGCCCCAATTGTAAAAAAAAAATAATAATAAATAAAAAAAAAAGTCCAAAAAACAAAAAGTGCTGTTAGCACTCCAGAAAAAAACGTGAATAGCTTTATTGGACTGGAAACACAAACACAAAGTACCACCTGGGACCTTCTCTTTGGCAGGACTTCATCTTTCAGCAAAGCCGAAGATAAAAAAAAACAAAAAAAACGCCACTTTCTGTTAAAATAAAAATGCCAGAATTGTACGAAGTGCCAAAATGACCCTTTTTTGGAAACTCAACACCCAAAGGTGATCTCATTTGTTTTTTTGCCAAAAGTTTTTGGAAATGAAGAAACATGCCAGAACTGACAACTATATGGATAACAGTATGTTGCCATGGATGGGCACTAGAAAACCAGACTTTCATTCTGGTAAAATATTGTCAGCAGGACAGGAGTTTAAAGCACTCCAACAGAGCCCCAGATAGCAGTACAAACCTCACACTAGGCGGCCAAGCCTTCCCCACGCTATTCACAACTAAGAAAAAAAGTTCTGAAATGGGTGGACGAGGACGACTGGAGTGAGATTTGGGACATTCCCTTCTCCCCTCTGGTCTCAGCTAGGGACAAACTGGTCCTAAAGAAAATTGTGCATAGAGCTCACTACATGCCTCACAGGCTGCACCAGATGTTTCCGGCGCATTCTCCGGCGTGCTGGCGTGGCTTCTACCAACCGGGTGACTTTTTCCACATTTTTTTGGGTTTGCCCAGCAATCGAACATTGGAAAGAAGTACTCCAGGTGATTGCTAAGATCACTAAGACTCGTGTTCCTTATGATCCTAAATATTGTCTGCTGGGGTTGGTGGAACAACTGTTTACCAGTTCAACCAGTTTACCCCTGTATAAAGCCACCTACTCGGGTAGGGGTTGTCCACAAAAATTTGAAAAAGGTATGGACCTGTTGGCTACATAATACCACGGCAACTGATGCAGTAACCAATTCCTAGATTAACAATATATCTCTAGACTGTTAGTATATTGACCCAACTACTCTCATGTTGCATTATCCTGTTGGTAACAATTTGAGCACAGATTCTCCTGAACTGAACCTCTCCCCATATTGGGGTTATAGTATAAGCTAGTTTATGTTGTATGTTGTGCCCTGTTGCGGTATGTTGCCGCATCAGAGGAACTGCCCCTGCGTGGGCAAAGGTTTTGGCCCGTGTGGGCTAATTTTGTATGCTAATGAAAAATTTAAAAAATATTTTGCAAAAAATAAAGAAAAAAGAAAAAGAAAAAAGAAAAATTAAAAAAAAAAATTAAAAAGTTCTGGCTGGACATCCAGTTTCATCAGTGTGATGAAGAAGACCACTGCATGCAGCTACACACAAAGAATCACTTACAGTTCTATTACTATCTGTCCCGGTTTGATCTCATCCATCTCCAAGAAGGCAAAACATTTTGTGCTTGTAAACCTCTTCTTCGGCTTGTAGTGCTTGAACTCAAAGAAAATAGCTGCCCCTAAAAGTCAAAAGGAACTGATCATACATAAGGAACATTTATGACAAGTGCTCAGAATAATGTGGCCAAGTATGGTGACTGAGAAGGGGTTACATCTTGTAATCAAAGGGAACACTCCAAAGATGCAGGTCATGCAATCCATTTCCTGTGTGCCAAGGAGAACCCCTGGGGCTCACAAGAGCCGTCTACAACTCTGCCCCGACCTACATCTCCAACCTCATCTCAACAGATCGCCCAACAGTCCTCTTCTCCTCAAAAGACCCCCCTGCTCTCTAGCTCCCTTGTCACCTACTCACATGCTCATCAGAACCGCTTAGCTAGACATATTGTTGTAGGAAGTTTCAGAGGACATCTCCTACTCTGTCTGATTTAGGTGATCCCTGAAAACTCATCTTGTCAAAGAAGCCTATCCTACTAGATCAACTGTCCCTCCTTTTTAAATCTTAAGCAGGTCCCCCCTTACCACCTTTTGTTGTATTGTAACTGTGCCATCTCCCTTTATATTGTAAAGCACTGCAGCAAACCCTGGCGGTATAAAATCCACGTATAATAATAATGCACAAAATGCAACTCATGCCACTGCGAGAGTGCTGCGGCATTCAGGACCTGCACCTCGCCAGAGAATACCCCACAAATTATGTGCTTGAACCAAAAGATGGAATTAGGCTTTTAAACCTCTTTCAGCTTTTTTACTGCTATCTGTGCCCTATTTTCAGAACGGGAAGGGATTGTAAATCTCTCCAACAAGGACGCAGACAAGAAAAGGGAAGGTTCCAGTAAAGTTTTTATTGCAGACTGTGTCCTCCTGGCTTGGTGACACCCTTACCTTCAACATTTCATATGGGCATCACAGGGACAGGAAGTGAGGGAAAACCTCCACAATGGAATCATGTACAGTTAAAACATAATACTTCAGAAATGTATTAGTATTTCCTCTCTATAAAATATTGGAGAATGCCAGTCAACTTGTTTTTATAGCTTTTAATACAAAGGGTTGGTTGTTAGAGTTTAAAATATGAGCCCTCTGATTCCTCTCGTACCAAATTGTAATGCAACTGTAATGTCTGCCCTCATGTTGTAAAGCGCTGCGCAAACTGTTGGCGCTATATAAAACTTGTATAATAATAAGAATAATAATACAGCAGTGACACAGTGAGGCTGTATTTTATGACAAAGAAAAAAGCACACCAAAGCTGAAATCTCAGCTGTTCTGAACTCAGAATTGAATCCTCCCTAAAAAAAAAAAAAAGCTCGACTGGGAGGAGCAAAATAGTTACTGCATATTACATTGCTTGCTTATTATTATTATTCAAAATCATGGGGCATTTTCAATGTTTCAGTAGGTTTCAAATGTACTTAAAGGGATACATTTCTATACTTATCAATATTTAAACACTTCCCCATCCACAGTCTGACTCACGCCTGCCCATTGACCAGATGGCCTCACCCACTTATCCAAGGGACTTGCCCAAAATCCGCCTCTTATTATGCAGAAGTCACCCACTGGTTGGCCCTCATACATCATAACGAATGCCTCATTAAGTTACTCGGCATGCGCAGTAACTTTAATCAGGGTGATCCCAGGATATAGCTTCAGGACTGAGATGCAGGACTGTCCTGGCAATTCTGAGACAGTTGGCATGTATACATTCCACTTCTTTTTGTATCTCAAGAGAAGTGGAGACAAGATGTGAGTGGATGTAAAATGATTACCAAGCTTTTTGTGCCAGTTTTGCAATGCTGGTTTTTATCTTGCAAATCCATTGCAATTTCCATAAGTAGTTGCTTAACTGGAGCTGCCTTAATGACAATTCTAATGCATTTTAGACAAAACTATACCTTTTGTAATTTTCTCAATGTGTTTTTGAATTTCAATTTCCACATTAAAATGAACATATGTGTCTTCTTTCCGGGAGGCCGTGGGAGTGTCTTGTACCGGGGTCAAGTCTATACCATTTATATCTGCAAAACAAAAACCATGAAAAAAAACATTGTTACTGTACTGGGGCTCATTCAGCAAATTTCATCTTAAGTGGTCGTAAACTTCAGACATGAATTATGAACAGAGCATATCCTTCTTTAGTGTGTGCTTGCCTCAATCCAAAGCACTAAGTGTCACTTTTGTCCACTGCCTCGTTTCTCTGCTATAAGCATGAGCCACTTCTGACAAATTTTCCTGACACCAAGACAAAAATGGTGACAGGGGAGGGGCCTCCAGCTGATTGACAGCCTCAGCTCTGTTCCTGTGTTGTGTGTGAAGGGGGGTGTGTCCCTTCCCTCCAATTAGCTGTTAGAGCTCTCCTCACTGAGTGTAACTTCAGCTCTTCGCCCTCTTTTCAGAGATGAGAGTTCCTATGTAAATTCTGCACTTTGAATAGATGTAGGGGAAAGAAGGCTGGAGATAAACAGGTACAACTTTGTTTCATCTTTGTGTATCACCCAAGGCCAGTCACTTCACTGGAGTATATGTAAGTGTTTACAGCTAATTTTACTTGGAAAGGAGGTACATAGAAGTGTGTGATTACCTTAAAGAGGAATCAATACATTAAACCACCTCAATACCGGGCCTATTCTGGCACTTCTCTCATGTAAAAATCAAAATTTTTTTGCTAGAAATTTAGAACCCCCCAAACATTATATGTGTTTTTTTAGCAGACACCCTAGGGAATAAAACGGCGGTCATTGCAACTTTTTTTTTATCTCACACGTATTTGCGCAATCATTTTTCAAAAGACTTTTTTTGGGGAAAAAAACGGTTTCATTAATTAAATAACAAAAAACAGTAAAGTTAGCCCAATCTTTTTATATAATGTGAAAGATGATGTTACGCTGAGTAAATAGATACCCAACATGGCACGCTTTAAAATTGCGCACAATCATGGAATGGCGCCAAACTTCATTACTTAAAAATCTCCCTAGGCGACGGTTTAATTTTTTTTTTACAGGTTACCAGTTTAGAGTTAGAGGAGTTCTAGTGCTAGAATTGTTGCACATGCTCTAACGCACGCGGGGATACCTCACATGTGTGGTTTGAGCAGCGTTTACATATGTGGGTGGGACTTACGTGTGTGTTCGCTTCTGAGCGTGAGCTACCGGGGACAGGGGCATTTATAAAAAAAAAAAAAAACAAAAAAAAAAAAAAAAATTTTACTTAACTTTTTTATTTTTACACCTCTCTTTTAAAAAAATAATGTTTTGATCACTTTTTTTTTTACATTTTTTTTTGATCACTTTTATTCCTATTACAAGGAATTTAAACATCCCTTTGTAATAGGAATCTATGTGACAGGGCCTCTTCTCTCCTCCAGGCTTGAAAGCATGAGATCGGGGGAAAAAAAAAAACCCCAAAAAAACCCCAAAAAAATCACAGATCTCATGCCGACAGCTGCGATTGCGGCTTTGTTCATTTCCGGGTACGCGGCCGGGCCTCCAGTGGTCAGAGATGACTGGTAACCATCTGGTCACCAGAAATCTCTATGCTCATCATCCGGTGGCGGGCAAATCTTTCTCCAGGTCCCCGATGGCACAGGAGAGCCCAGGAGGTATTTTATCATCTAATTTTTTTTGTGCAATAAACAAAAGCGCGACAATTTTGAAGAAAGCAATATTTTTTACTTTTTGCCATAATAAATATCCCAAATTTAACAAATAAATAAAATAATTCTTCATCAGTTTAGGCCAATATATATTCTTCTACATTTTTTTTTAAAACCAAAAATATTGAAATAAGCGTATATTGATTGGTTTGCACAAAAGTTATAGCTTCTACAAAATAGGGGAGAGATTTATGGCATTTTTATTATAAATTTTTTATTTTTAGTAATGGTGGTGATCTGCGATTTTTAAGCGGGACTATGACATTGCGGTGGACAGATCGGACACTTTTGACACTATTTTGGGACCACTGACATTTAAACAGTGATCAGAGCTAAAAATAGCCACCGATTACTGTGTAAATGTCACTGTCAGGGAAGAGGTTAAACACTAGGGTGGGCGATCAAGGTGTTAAGTGTGTACCCTCACTGTGTGTGCTAACTGTGGGGGGGACGGGACTGACTTGGGGAGGAGACCGATTGTTTCTTTATACTAGGAATACACAAATCTGTCTCCTCTCCCCTGACAGGATGTGGATTTGTGCATTTACACACAAATCCCTGTTCTCGCTCTGTCAGGAGCGATCGTGGATGCCCGGTTGGCATCGTGGCCGCCAGGCACGAGCAGATGGTGACCAAGAGGACTTGACACTTATATAGTGTTGACAGCAAACTGCTCACTGGAGCCCCACGGACCCCGCTCAACAGAGCATACAGGACGGCACATACAGCCCCCCTGGACCAGAGAAAGATTGTACAGGACTGATTATATTGCTCCATGAATGGTCGGGTGAGCGGACCATAGGTCCTTTAACTTCCTCCTTTTACTTTGCATCCTGCTGTTTGTTACTTCTCAGCCAGTATTAGCCAACTTCATAACAACGTCATTGAGCTACCGGTATTGTTTTTTCCAACAGCTAGACCCTGTGAATACATGCAATTCCATTCTGGGAAACTGTATTTGTGTCTTTGGACTGGATACTAACTGTGGATCCTAATCATCTCTCCACACTGACAGCTATGTCTTGTTACAATCCTAATTACGGCCGTCTCTGTGGGACTAGTAACTTGACTCAATCAACTACCCCTTAACAGGGCTCTTCTGTTAAAAGGGTTTCTATTTAAAACACAGTGACAGGACGGACTTTGTTACGTATGGTGCATGTCACTGAGATCATTAGTCTAATCCATAAATATTACTTACTCCAAATAACAATAGCCTTGTTATAGGTGTGTGCATGCGTGGTTGAAGCTTGATGCAGCTGCTCTTAAAAAGACAACGTTGTCTATTTTTAACATGATCTTGGTGTTGGTGGTGGCTACCTGATCTTGGCCCCTTTTTGTATTAAATATATTTTTCTAATAAAATTAATCTCTTATTAAGCAGCATGGTCCGCCTGCTTCTCTTCTCAGTCGGAGTCTTTCCCCTGTAAAATCTTTTCTCTATAGTATTTAGGCACAGAGACCGCACTTATTACTGGTGAGCCTGTAAATTTTGGGACATCACATGGGTATATTGAACACCCAGTGTTGTGGTAACCAATAGTGAGTATTGATCTCCAACCAATTTTTCTACGCGCATCAGCTCCTTAGGGACGTGGCAGCGTGCACGTGCCCCCTATACTCCTTAAAGCAACTGCCATACAGCTACAGCGATTTGCGCAGGAGTGCCATTCTGCCGCCATCATTTGATGGTGGGCAGTCGGCAAGTGGTTAAACAGAATCATGAAAACAAATGACATCCAAAAAGGCATAATTTTCTTTTATATTTTAGAGGATTGCAAATCAAGAGAACATTGCGTGTGTATGTATGTATGTATGTATGTATGTATGTATGTATGTATGTATGTATGTATGTATGTATGTATGTATATATATATATATATATATATATATATATATATATATATATATATATACACACACATACACACACACACACACACACACATATACACATATATACATAATTCAGCACGTTCTGACTGTACATGTTTTTTTGACAGGCAAGTGACGCGGCTCCCACAATGCACTGCTGCCATTAGCATGCTCTGGAAGATCGCTTCCAAAAAGGTGTGGAGCAGTTAGTTAGCCAAAATGACAACATGGTAAGAAAATCTTGTGTGAGCAGCTGTGAAGCTTGGACTGAGAGGACAGGATTCCCAGAAAGGGGCAGTCAGGATAAACGGCTCTCCTGGGAATGGAGAGGGGAAAACATGCACATGTCAGAGGCAAAGCCATGGAGCAGAGGGATAAGGCAGCCTTCCAGGGACAGGCAATATTGGTGGCCAGTAATCCTAGGCACAGCAACACAGTTTGTATTTTTAGATTACCAAAAGATTTTGTGCTGCACAAACCTATCCAAAAGAAGTGCAGTGTCATGGATGATGAAGAATATACAACAAGGAAATCAGACATTACCAGCACAAATCTGACCTATCCAAATGATCAAAAAGGGATGCAATGCAATGGTAATTGTGTTTGCAACTTCTATTCTTGCTATCCCAAGACTCCCTGCTGCAACAGGTTTGCAAACATATAGCCCCCCTCCTCCTTTGTATCCGACCCATACACTTTGCGCATGCGCAATAGGCAACCCAGCTTCACTGCTGGGTTCCCTTAGTAGAGATGGTGGCGGCAGCACCCGATAGCCAACTGAAAAATGTACTCAGGTGAGGACACCGCTGGATTCCTGGACAGGCAAGTGTCGTAATATTAAAAGTCAGCAGCTACAGTATTTGTAGCAGATTTATTTTTTCTGAGGGAGCCTGGAGCTCCTCTTTAATTTGGTTGTAAAAGGTAGAAGGTTTTATTTTTTATTTTTAATCTGCAAGAACAGGAACTGCAAGGTCACTGAAAATTATCCTTTGAGAGATTCTCTAGTTATCCATTTTCTGCAAGATAACATGACCACTCCTGACATTCACAGTTGCTGGTTATTGCTCAAATGCCTGTTGCCAAAATGATACACCTCTCATTCACACTGCTTGAAGGGATTAGACTGGTCAGAGCGGTATTTCCTCCACCCTGCATCAGTCTTAAACTCCCCCCTCTGACCTTTTCTACAGGAACATAAACCATAAGGATGCATGCGGACACTCACCCTTCACGCTGACAGTTATGTATGAGTCAATACACTGGCCAGCATCTTTCAAGCCAATCTTTTCAATTCGTATGGTGAGTAGAGCCATCCCAGGCTCAGACGGTAGTCTGGGTAAGAGAGTTCCTAGGGGGAAAAAAAAGCCACATAAATACCTTAAGAAGAAATTTATATATCTGTCTGGTACCCGCAGCAACCACATTGCAGTTGTATTTATTTGAAAGAAGAAATGTAATTGGTTGACCCAGGCAACATAACTATTTTTCCTTATCAATTAAAAGCCTTTTCACAAATTTACATTTGTGCACTAAAAACACAAATTGAAAATCAAGCAGCAGATGTAAGAACACAACTAAACATCACCAACAATACAAAGAAATGATAAATGTGTGATAAAAAAAAAAAAAAGTGTAAAATAAGAACTTGTTTCATGTATCCCTACCTTGAATGGCTCCTGTGATGATAGATGGGATACCAGCACATGAAGAGGCCATGCATGGAGGCAGCGTGGGTATAAGCACAATGCAGGGACACAAATGGAGCATGCAGGGAGCACCGGGGTCATGGCACAGGGAGAAATAAGAGCATGCACATACACATTATTACACTACTCCCTATGAAATGTCAACAAAGCAATTTACAGTTTAGAAAATAAAATTGCAAAAATCAAAAAGTAGACATATTGATTGCAGGCATGCTGCAGGAGTGGCTGGGGATTGGGGGCATGCTGTATGGGGATTGGGGGCATGCTGCGGGAGTGGTTGGGGATATGCTGCGGGAGTGGTTGGAGATCACTGACATTATAATGGGATTTTTATATACAGCTTACCTGTAAAATCCTTTTCTTGAGAGTACATCACGGGACACAGGAGCTTCATTACATAGTGGGTTATATAGGCACCTCTGGTGATTGGACACTGGTTGACCCTAATTAAAGAGAATTCCTCCCCTATATAACCCCTCCCATTTGGGAGGCACCTCAGTTTTGTAGCAAAGCAATAAGAAACCACGTAAAACCCAAGAGGGGCGGGAGCCCTGTGTCCCGTGATGTACTCTCAAGAAAAGGATTTTACAGGTAAGCTGTATATAAAAATCCCATTTTCTTGATCATACATCACGGGACACAGGAGCTTCATTACATAGTGGGATGTCCCATAGCAATGCTCAGGTTGAGGGGAGGGAGACACAGATCATAAATATAGACCGCCAGGGACCTGAGGACCCAAACTGCAGCCTGCAGTACACTGCGCCCGAAGGCGATATCCTCTTGCCCTCTGACATCCACCTGATAGAATCTGGTGAATGTGTGGACTGATGACCAAGTCGCAGCCTTACAGATCTGAGCCAGGGAGGCCTGGTGATGCACTGCCCAAGAAGCACTGATAGCCCTAGTAGAGTGCGCTTTCACCTGAAAAGGAGGAATCTTCCCCTTTAAGCTATAGGCCTGAGAAATAACCTGTCTGATCCACCTTGAGAGAGTGGACTTTGACGCTGCCTGACCCCTTCTAGGGCCTTCTGGCAGAATAAACAGTCAGTTTTTCTTATCTGAGCAGTTGCTTGAAGATAAAGACTGATTGTTCTAACCACATCTAAAGTGTGAAAAGACTCTTCCTCTATGGACTGAGGATTCGGAAAAAAGGATGGTAGGATTATATCCTGATTCAGATGGAACCCGAAACCACCTTAGGTAGAAAGGACCCGTTGGGACGCATAACCACCCGGTCCTTATGGATAATTAAATAGGGCTCTTTACAGGAAAGAGCTGCCAATTCTGATACTCTTCTAGCCATGGATATGGCTAGTAAGAAGACCAGCTTTTTAGTCAAGAGAGCTAAAGAAGCCAGATGTAAAGGTTCAAATGGTTGGCCCTCTAAGGCCGAGAGAACCAAATTCAGATCCCATGGGCATACCGGAGGTTTAACTGGCGGTTTTATCCGCATAGCCCCCTGGATAAAAGCCCGTACTAGGGAGTGTGATGCAAGAGGTCTTTGAAAAAATACCGACAGGGCCAAAATCTGCACCTTGATGGTGCTTATGGCCAAATTCATTTCTAGGCCTGACTGGAGAAAGGCCAAGATTCTGTTAATGACATACTTTCTAGGATGCCATCTCCTGAGTTCACACCAGGAAACATATGTCCTCCAGATCTTGTAATAGATACGCCTGGAGGCCGGCTTTCTGGTATTGACCAGAGTAGAAAGGACTGGCCCCGAAAGGCCACGGTCTCTCAGAATGTGGGTCTCAGCAGCCAGACCGACAAATTCAGACTGCGTAAAGCAGGATGATAGATTGGACCCTGTGAGAGCAGATCTGGCCGGAGAGGGAGGGTCCATGGCCTGCCCACTGCCAACTTCATGATTTCTGCAAACCATGGTCGCCTGGGCCAAGCTGAGGCCACCAAAAGGACCGGCTTCGACTCCCTCTTGACCCTTCCCAGGAACCGCGATAGCAACGGACTCAGGGGGAAGGCATAGATCAGATTGTACTGATCCCAGGAAACCGTCAGAGCATCTGACCCCTGGGCAAGCGCATCTCTTGTCCTTGACACAAACCTGTCCAGTTTCCTGTTGAATCTGGACGCAAACAGATCCACGTCTGGAGTGCCCCACTTGTGACATATGTTCTGAAACACGTCGGGGTGCAGAGCCCATTCTCCTGGGCATAACTGCTGGCGGCTGAGAAAATCCGCCTGCCAATTCTCCACTCCTGGGATGAAGACTGCAGAAAAAAACACGGAACATGCTCTTCTGCCCAGACAAGTATGCGATTCACCTCCTTTTGGGGCACCAGACTTCTGGTACCGCCCTGGTGATTAATGTAAGCCACTGCGGTGGCATTGTCGGACTGAATCCGAACTGGGAAACCTCGCAGTCTGTAGGACTACTCTATGAGTGCCATGTAAACTGCCCGAATCTCCAAGATATTTATGGGCAGCAGACTTTCGGTCGCAGACCATTTCCCCTGCGAGCACGTTCCCTCTAATACGGCTCCCCAGCCTGTCAGGCTGGCATCCGTTGTGACAATCTTCCATGAGAGGGGAAGAAAAGTTTTGCCTTTCAGCAAATTCCTGGTTTGTAACCACCAGACAAGATTTTTGCGTGTCCCGGGGGATAAACGTATAGGAAGATCCAGGGATTGGGGCTTCCTGTTCCAAACCGCAAGGATGCATCTTTGCAGAGGCCTTGAGTGGAACTGGGCGAATGGGACGGCCTCGAATGAGGCGACCATTTTTCCCAATAGTCTCATACATAACTGAATGGAGGAAGATCTTCTGCCCAGAATCAGGCGCACCAGATCTCCAATGGCCAAGGCCTTTGGCCTTGGAAGAAACACCCTGCCCTGAGCGGTGTCGATAATCAGACCCAGGTAATCCAACCTGGTGGTTGGTTGCAAGGATGACTTTTCTAGGTTTATAATCCAACCTAGGCGCTCTAGATGTTCTAGCGTCTTGGTGACGCTGCGACTTAAGCACGCTGCAGTTCTCTCTACGAGAAGCAAGTCGTCTAGGTAAGCCCTGACGGCTATGCCCTGAACTCTTAAGATTTCTAAGAGAGGGTCCAGAATCTTCGTGAAGACTCGAGGGGCCGTAGCCAGCCCGAACGGCAAGGCCACAAATTGAAAATGGCACCGCTCTACCGCGAACCTTAGAAACTTCTGGTGTGCGGGAAATATTGGCACATGGAGATATGCGTCTTTGATATCTATTAATGCCATGAATTCTCCCCCTTGCAGGGAGGAGACCACAGTGCGCATTGACTGCATCCGGAAGGTCTGGATCTGTAAAAACCGGTTTAGGTCTCTCAGATCCAGGATAGGTCTGACACTTCCGTTTGGCTTTGGAACGGTGAAGAGATTTGAATAAAAACCTGAACCCTGTTCTTTCGGGCTCACTTCTACTATCACACCCTGGGATAGTAACTGATCTAAGGCCAGGAATAGCGGTTTCTGCTTTACTGGATCCTTGACCTTAGGAAACGATAAGGTGGAATCTCCTGAAACTCTAGCCTGTAGCCCAGAGATACCGAAGAGATCACCCACTTGTCCTGAATCTCTTCCCGCCAGGAGCCTGCAAACTGCAAGAGCCTTCCCCCACTCTGCCGAGCGGGGGCGCCCCTTCACAAGGAGGTCTTGGGGGTCTGCTTGGCAGGCTTTCGCCCCCAAGTCTTTTTCTGTCCCTGGGCTCGGCCCTGAGGCTTTCTAGCAGAGGAGGGCTGGGAAGGCCGTCGCCACTGTTTAGAGCTTGATGCTTCGGGAGAGAGAGCACGCCTGAATGAAGGACGTTTGCTCTTTTTGACTGGAAGGAGAGTAGACTTACCTCCTGAAATATTTTGGACGAATCTATCTAGTTCTTCCCCAAACAAACGCTCCCCTTTAAACGGGAACCCAGTCAAATGCTTTTTGCATGACATCTCAGCAGCCCAATTCTTTAGCCATAGGGTCCTTCGCATGTGAACCAACATGAGGGACAAACGCGATGCTTGTTGGACAGAATCCAAAATCGCATCAATTATGAAACACAAGATGTGAGGCAATTCTGCATAATTCTCTACTTCCTCACTGGGAAGGAGTCCAAACATCTGTTTAACCTGTTCCTTGAGGAACTGACACAACCCCACGGCTGCGACTGTAGGTTGCACCACAGCGCCAGCCATGGAAAAGGAGGTTTTTAATAAGGTTTGTCAGCTGGATCCTTAAATACCTGCGCATTATCCAAAGGACAAGTTAGGTTTTCATTCACACAAGAAACCGCCGCATCGACAGATGGGACCCCCCATTCCTTGGTGAAACTTTCCTCCACAGGATAATGCATAGAAAACCTTTTGGGAGGAGTAAACAGTTTATCGGGATGTCCCCAATCCTCATACATCAATTCATCCATTAAAGGATGAATTGGGAAGGAACAAGCAGTCTGTGGGGCTTTCCTGACTCCCAGGGAAGAGACAGAGAATGTAGCGACTTCAGCAGCAGGCATTCTGAATGTGGTACGCACCAATTCAGTATAATACTGCACCTGCTTTCTGAGTGCCTGGGAGGAGGGGACTATCTCCTCTACCTCTGACTCATCCGACTGCTCATGATCCCTTATCCAAAGATAGGGATCCCTCCTCATTTTCAGAACAACTATCTGAGAGAGGGATTTCAGCAGAGGGAGGGGATCTACCCCTTTTCCTGCTATCTTTTAGGGAAGCAGAAATAAAATTCATGATCCTCCCTGCAAAACCCTCCAATGTAGCCCTAAGGGAGTCCTCAGTGATAAAAACCGGGGCTGCGACATTAGGAGAGGCTGCAAAACCTGACAGGTGCACTGACTCGTTATGAGAGGCTGGCTCCAGTCTTGCAGAGGGGGATGGTAATTTACAGGCACTTTTGGAACCCCTGGACCTAGGCGGTGACTTGCCAGTGCTTTTATTACCTGCCCCTGAAACCCTCTTACGAGGAGACATAGTACTAAGCTACAAAGCAGAGGTACTAGTACAAATGCAATCACTGTTGCGCTTAAAGTCTCACAATAAATCAATATATGCTTAAACTGCACAACCTGATGCTGAGTAGGTGTCTTAAGGTTTGCCTGGATCCAATCCCCACGGATGCTTACAGCCCACAGCTCCTGTGTCTCCAGTTACAGTCCCCTGACGCTCTGGGCTTTTTAAAACTGCCGCTTGGCGCCTGTGCTACAGCGCCGTGCACACTAACGTGCACGGCTCGCAACCACACCCCCCCCCTCCTCCATTAGGCCGGGAGCGCGCCCGGCGCGCGTGCACGAGGACCGCGGAATCCGGGGGGGGGGAAGGAGAACCCAAAGGGAGCAACGTGGGACCCCTGACCTGCATGGGACCCCTTTTTACCTTTAACTGTGGCAGGAACTGTAAGGGAGACGTGAGTAGCTGGAGAACCAGGCTTTCACTGAGCGTGTTTGTATTGAAAGGCATGTAAGTATGCATCAGGCTGCTCTTACTCCCTCTAGTGGTGGAAACCAGGTAAGACATACAACTACTCACAATGAAGAAATCCATTCATATATTTAAAATATATAGGATGACTTCCCTTACCTGTCCCCGCCGCAGGAATTGCTGATATCAGACCAATTCCAGCCTTCACCCATCACGGCGGGTATTGTTAGCCAACCTTCAGGTATATCTGGGGCTCTTACGAAAAGATCCTCCCACCTGGGCCATGTAGAAAGCTCTGCCAGAAACTTACGGGCGCCCTGAGTAAACAGTACCCCAAGTCTGGTTGTCCCAGAGCCCAGTCTTCCAATGGAGAGGACTTACAGGCAAAACCTCGTTTCTTCGGCAGACGAGGCCCGGGTACCATACCATCATGGGAGTCAAATATCGGCCCGAGGTATGGATCCGGTTTGTTGTAGCCCTTCGGCCCTCGCCGGGACCCGCATAGAGCTAAGTTTTACGTGACCATCGACCAGACACTGGCGAAAAAACTGAGGTGCCTCCCAAATGGGAGGGGTTATATAGGGGAGGAATTCTCTTTAATTAGGGTCAACCAGTGTCCAAACACCAGAGGTGCCTATATAACCCACTATGTAATGAAGCTCCTGTGTCCCGTGATGTATGATCAAGAAAATACTTTTTCAAACCAACGCTCACATTAGTACTCCCTACAGCCACTTTAAAAGTTTGATGCCAAATATGATATTTCTCTCATCATGATCCATTATAAAAACATCACACAAATACTTAACACAAAAAGGGTAGGACACAAAAAAAGTAATAAGTAAATCAAATGATTTAATGAGCAGGAGCTGGCGTAATAATGAGTGGAAAATAATTCTAAGAATTGCCATCTCAACCTTCTGTCTTTAGAATACCTAGAGAAACAAAGCGCTCTTACCCGGTACACGGGCTGGAAATGAGTCTGGAGAACCCACCCCAGCACCTCCATCTTCTTCCTCTTCCTCCACTTCCAAATTCTCCTCATCTCCTGGTGCAAAAATCCTCCTACAGAACAATCAATGAACACAAGTCAACATCTGTGCCACCTGCAACATCACCAAATTCCTTTTAGCCAATGAAAAAAATGGAGTGCTGCAGTAAGAGTGCGTAAAATGTTACATTATAATTATATATATATATATATCTCCCCATCCATCCATCTTTATTTTTTTTTTACGGCTTACATCGATTCATTTTTTTTGAATTACAAAGCCTCATTTCAGTGTATAGTTGTACTATGTACATATTTTCTTATTTCAAATGCAGAGACTTAACTGCTATGTACTGCCACGCACTGGTTGTGCTTTACTGCTGCTTTTTTACCATGCAAATTGCTGATCCATTGAAAACAATACACCCCTGTGTGGCTGACATATACTAGATCACCAAAATTATTGGGGCGCCTACCTTAACACGCATCTGTTCCCACAAAGTTGGGAGAATAAAATTGGCCAAAATGTCTTGGTATGCCGACGCCTTAAGCATTCCCTTCACTGGAATGAAGGGGTCAAGGCCCAACCCCTGAAAAACAATCCCACACCATAATCTCCCCTCTATCAAATGATTTGAAGAGATGGCCCAATACTTTTAACAATATAATGTGGATGAGCGAGTTTGGGGTGGAGAAACTTGACTGGCTGCACAGAGTCCTGACCTCAACCCGAGAGAACACATTTGGGATGAATAAGAGCGGAGACTGCGAGCCAGGCCTTCTCGTCTCAACATCAGTGCCTGACCTCACAAATGCGCTTCTGGAAGAATGGTCAAACATTCCCACACAGGAATGTTGCCCCACACAGACACACTCCTAAACCTTGTGGACAGCCTTCCCAGAAGAGTTGAAGCTGTTATAGCTGCAAAGGGTGGGCCAACTCAATATTGAACCCTACAGACTAAGGCGGGCCATACATGGGTCGAATTTCGAAAGAATTTTCTTTTGAAAACTTTACGTAAGAATTTTCATTCCCATTTCGCACCATTAGTGGGCTGCAGCAACAGCCAATTTTCATGCGGCCATAGAATTTGAGTAATCGGACATGTTGGGAATTTTTTGAAAAACTAACAATTTTCTAATCAATGATGGGAGAATCGTGCGAGAAATGTAATCGAAAAAGAAACGTGCATGTGCAAGAAAAGAAAATTCCCGGAAAGAAAAGAAGCCATGAAAATTATTTTCTGTAGCAACACGAGGTGAAATTGAAGGCTTGGTTGGTTGAATATCGAAATCAATGGTGGCTTCATTGGATCACAAAAACACACAAATTTTCTGATCTTCAAAAGAAAATTCTTTCGAAACTCAACCATGTATGGTCAGCATAAGACTGGGATGCCATTAAAATTTCATGTGCATGTAAAGGCAGTTGTCCCAATACTTTTGGCAATATAGTGATTTAAAAAAAAGGTGTTAAGGAGGCAGTCAGCAATTTCAGTAAGAGAAAAAAAAAAAAAAGTAAGGGCTTTACTACAAATCTTTAATTGTTGCAATAAAAATAAAAAATAAATATATATATATATATATATATATATATATATATATATATATATATATATATATATATATATATATATAGAAGAACAGGCATATAAAAATAAAGTTACAAAAAGAAAAAAAATGCTCCAGTTCAGATCCTTTTATAGACATGTATAAAGATGCCTCCTCCAGGGAGCCACTGTTCACTCACCTTAAAGTAACAGGTTGGACATCAAAAGGAAATTCTTTGTTGTAGGTTAGAAGGTCGGCTAGAACTAAAAAAAAAAAATATATAATAATAATAATAATAAAAAAATATATATATATATATAATATATATATATATATATATATATATATATATTATACAATAATAATATTATACATACACACACACACATATTTAGTATATATAGTGTATATACACACACACACACACACACACACACACACACACACACACACACAAAACACTTGGATTGTAAAAGATTATCCCACTCAAAAGGGAGTGCAACTTCAGAACGTCCGAAATAAGATATTCCTGTCCATTCACCAGACTTTCCCTCCAGCCTCCCCATGGCGTTTGCTATGGCCCCCCCCCAGAAGCCTGCAGAGAAACTGCATTAGGGATATTGCTAATGGGGTCTCCAGGTGGCACACACTAGTTATGGGCGGTTGCTACAGTTTTCAACCACTCGCCGCTTACTTAAAAATTATTGGAAACCTTGTTTAAAAAGGATGCATGTCTGATCAGCAAAGTTGCGTGTTTTCCACAGGGACCATCTGAATTTGATGGTCCTAAAGCAATACTAGTTGTTACCAGCAGGTGACCAAAGCAGACAAGAAAGCACCCATTCCTGGACAGTATAAATGAGCGATTCCCTGCATCACCTCTTCAGAGCCAGTAAGTGTTAGGGAGTTCAGGAAGAGTTGCTTCCATCAGCGCTTTCCCACAGGCATTTCGCTCAGTGAAAAAGTTTCTTTAAAACCTGTGTACTTACTTGGCTCTAGTTTCTTTAGATCTTCGAGTTTGAACCCTTCTGGAGATTGCGTGGACTGAAAAAGTGAACATAATATCACAGGCATTTATATAGCAACGACAATTTACACAGTACATTACATAATGCCCATTCAAAACAGTCCCTGCTTCAAGAAACTTACACGCCAAGATCCCCTATACCACATGCAAACACATACACTACGACCAATTTAGATGGGAGCTAATTAACCTACTAGCATAGATTTGGAGCATGGAAGGAAACCAAAGTACCTGGGGAAAACCAATGCCAGCACAGGGCTAACATACAAACTCCGTACTGGTAGTTTCATGGCAAGAATATGAACTGAGGACCCCAGTGCTGCAAGACAGATTGCTCAGATAATCAGTAATCCACATGTGGCTGAGCAGTAGGCAGTAAAATAGTGTGATTTTATTGGCCAGACATTTGTGACTTATATGTGAACCACTCCTATATGCAGACATCATAAAGCTTTGCTTGGTTATGCTCTATGCTGAATGCCAAGCCTCTTTACTTTAGAATCACTACCCTATTGGCCTGTGACAGCGCCAAATTTCACTCTAAATTTATCAAGACTAGCAGTTTAGAGGCAGCAGTGCCCAAGATGATCTCACACTGAAATTACTGTATACAGTTGAGGCCAAAGAACAGTGGTGCCTAGGCATTGGAAGTACACTTTTTTCCAGGAGGAATTCAAGAACAAGAAAAAAAAGAAAAGAAAAAGAAAAAAAAGGGTGGGGGGGGGTACATTTCTCAGGATACTGCTAAGGCACAATTATTTCTAAATGCTCTGAGCCATATAGAATTGGTGCAAATGGGAAGCCAATGCACTCTTAGGCTGTATAGAGTGACAGAAAGGAAATCGAAATGTCGAGACTAAGGCTGGGTCACACTACTGCCACATGGAGCTCACAGCAGGGGTCAGGTGCATCCCCGTTCACCGTTTCAGGTCTGATATCAGCCCAAATTTTTGCAAAATTTACACCGGTGCCGTAGCGGAGATATGCGACTCCATACAGAGCCGGTCACAATCTCCTATCATGCGAATTTCCCACATCCAATTTGCATAGGTGTGAACCCAGCCTAACAGCCCAAACCAACTCCAGGCAAGGAATGGATGGAAAATATATTTTTGGTTAGTTGGAGTTGGTTGGGATGAAAGGTAGAAACTACCTTAAGCAGGGAGTAAGTCCTGGACCTCAGCACCACCTCATCTCCATGCAAAACTAGAAAAAAAGGTTACTTGTAGGTTAAGACCACTAGCTAAGAGGTGATGGCTACAAGAATATCACCTTATGGGGTAGAGTACAGATCAAGGACTCTATAGTTTTAAAAATCATGGTTTCTGAAGCACAGTGAGAACTAGATTAGGATTCCACAGAGTCACAGGGAAACGAACAGAGAGGGAACTAGATAAACTCCCAGTACAAAAGATTGTAATCAAGGAGTGAGAAGTCAATGGTCTCCAAAATGAGATGGTAACCTTGGTAGGGGGGGGGGGGGGGGGATTTATCCCATGGTGAACTCTCAGAGTGGAAGACCCAGACCCTCTCCAAATAAGCATTTCTTTCATGGTGGATGTCATGTTTTTAACATTGTAGGAATCATGTTAAAGCCAGGCACCGTGAAGCAAAATGGCAAATCTGTCCTTGAGACAGAAGATTCAGATGACCTGGTACAGCAAACTGAGCATTGGCCAGTGGTCTCACTAGATCTGTGTACCACGTCCACTTTGGCCAGTATCATCAAAATGCCCTCCAGCTTGATCCTGTGAAGCAGATAAAGGAGGAAGAAGTTTCAGGGAAGGAAAGGCATAGATGAGAGAGTGTACTGACCCCATGCAGTCACCAAAGCATCCACTGCTTTTGCTAGAGGATCCCTGTACCTGGATAAAAACCTGTTCAATTTGCAGTTGAACCTGAGAGGCCAAGAAGGTCCGCATCCAGTGGTCCCACACCTGTATGTGGATGTGCCCAGCACAGGATGCAATCCAGCTTTCTTGCTGCGGCGGGATTTCTGGTTTGCCCGTGATGGTTGACTCAATCGTTGTTCGATTGAACGTGGATTGGATGACCCGCCAGCAGGTTGTTTCAATGTTGCAGACATGAACAAATCAACGCATGCACCAGGAAACGAGACTCACGGTGACCAAACCACCCCTGCAAAATGGCATCCATCGCGAGGCTCTTCCAAATGACAGAGAGGGAGGACTCCCAGAGCAGGATTTTTAAGTCCCCAGACAAGGGACAAATTGGTGCCAAACAAGTCGGTCTGTCCAGGGACTGGACTGACTTGTCCCGCAATGAAAGAATTGCGGCATTGTAGAGGTCCAGGGTGAAACTGCAAATGAGACTACCTCAAAAAAGGAGGCTACCATCAGACTTAAGGCTCTTATGCAAATGCACAGGAGTCATACTCCTGGACTGGAGAGTTCTAATATTAGATTATAGAGTTTGAAGCTTCTCTTTTGGGAAAGAAAAAAAAAAGAAAAAAAAAAAAAAACACCACACCCTGCTTTGTACTGTGTCCAGAATTAAACCCAGATATGCTAAACAATGGAGCTGGTTCCAGCAATGATTCCTGAAGGTATAAGATCAAATCCAAAATTCTGTAATGTCTGAACAGTGATATTGTCTAACAGACCTTACACTGACTGTTCCCTCAACAGGAGGTCATCCAAGTATCTCACAGCAGCGATGCCATAAGAGAAAATCAAGGCTAGTACAGTACCTAGGTGAACAGAGTTACAGATGAGAAGCCAAAAAACTAGAGCCACAAACTGGTAGTGTAGGGCTCCTACAGCAAAACATAGGCAACGCTGATGCTCTGGTAAGACATGAAGGTACAGGTACTTTATGTCCACCAAAACTAGAAAGTCTCCCTGGTGAAGGAAGGCGATAAACTTGGTGGAATCCATATGGAAATTTCCGAGCTTCAATAAAGATATTCAGTGCAATAAGATCCAAGATGTCCCCCTGTGGTTGGCAACAGCGAACAGGTTGGAGTAAAACTTCTGAAAACGCTCTGCCATAAGAACTCAGGCAATGACAAATTGATCCAAAATACCCAATGGACATGCTAATCTGTGCAGTGGGCACAAGGGGAGAAAAGGAGGAGGGAGCATGGAGCAAAACTCCAGCTTTTAGCCTTTGGAGACCACCTTGCACACCCAGGTGTCAGATGCAAGCAGTCCAAGAATCCGCAAAGGTTAACAAAAGTCCCCGCCACTCTGGAAAGTGCTTGGGGGGGGGGGGGGGTTTAAATGGACATGTGTGGTGTGGTAGTGGAGAAATTAAATACATGCACAAGGCTACAACCATTTGCTCCAAAGTATACTATGACCAAGGGATCAACTGTAACAGTAGCAAGATCACTTTAAAAAAAAGAAAAAAAAAAAAAAAAAGGGACTTTGACCAGTTAGCCAGGGTTTGGCCCAAGCAAGTTCACAGCCAAGTGGTGAAGAGCAGGGTCTGCCAGCGAGAACCGAGCTCTAGCAAGGGCTTTTAACCATTATTAGTAAGAAAGGGCATGGGCATGTTCGGAACAAACCCGCCAGGGCATGTGTATGTACAGCTGCCGGTTGGGAAATGCCTCACTGCCTAGGATTTGTTGGTGTACAGTGACAGCTTCCTGGCGGGTTTGATTCAAACACGCCCAAGCCCATCACCAATTGGATGAGACCTTAAAAGGGACGTGCATCCTCCGTTATGGTGGTTGTTTTGTGAAGGCAAAATACAGCCAGAGCCATACACCGCAGATACACTGGGAAAGTTAGTGCAGAAGGAAGACGTCTATAATATCTAGGACGTTCGCAAAAGACTGAGGCTTGCTGGTAGTGGTAGAGATTACCCCAGGCTGACCTACAGTTTCTTTGGGGTTTTTTTTTTTTTCTCAGTGTCCAATCCTCTTCTAGGAGAAGGAGAGAGGGAGAGAGGGAGAGAGGGGGGGAGAGAGAGAGGGGGGGAGAGAGAGAGAGGGAGGAGAGAGAGA